>NW_027394276.1:4788467-4854684 GCF_049309525.1 Garra rufa | reverse complement strand
ACGTTGAGTTTTCGTTAATTTCACCACATATGGTGAAATATGTGCACTACAATATCTCGTGCCGCTAGAGCTACCAAACCAAGTGCATTCCACTGGGCGTCCCTCAATTAGTATACACAACAAATTTCAGCTCTCTAGGTGCAAAATAAAAGGGGGTGCAATACCATATCTCGGCGCCTGGTGGCGCTACAGCTCCCAAACCATGTGCAATCGATCGGGGGGCCCCCAAATACTATATATACCGAATTTCAGACCTGTAGGACCTACTTTAACCAAGTGCACCACTTTTTGAATGGGGTGGGGGGGTGGTGCACTTTCGTATTTGACCCCTTATACCTATTGTAGCCCTAATAAATCTGTGTGCACTTCCATATCTCGGCTTCTGGAGGTGCTACAGACACCAATCAAAGTGCATTCGACTGGGCGTCCCTCAATTAGTATACCCACCAAATTTGGGACCTCTAGGACCTATAGAACGGAAGTGCGCCCCCTAGGGGGGGGGCGCACTTTCGCATTTATCCCTATTAACCTATTGTAGCCCTAATAAATCTGTGTAAACTTCCATATCTCGGCTTCTGGAGGTGCTAGAGACACCAATCAAAGTGCTATCGAATCGGGGCGACCCCAGGAGTGCGCTCACACACCTGTCAGCTCTCTAGCACCAAAAGAACTGAAGGTGCAATACCATATCTCGGTGCCTGGTGGCGCTACAGAAACCAAACCAAGTGCATTCGACTCAGCGTCCTCTGATTAGTAAATGCACCCAATCTCTAGGAGAGTAAGATATGGGGAGGGGCGATCACTAGTGTGATGTGTGATTTTCTGCAAAGGATTCCAACAGTTTAGCAGAAAATCACACTATTGTACTAACCCCAACCTGCCTAGCCCTGCACCAGCTCTTTGAATAACCCTACCAGTTGTAGCCCTATGCAACTCAACCCTAAGGACTAAGTCCCACCCACCCAAAACAACAAGTCGGCCTTCCTTACAAAAAAAAAACCAGACTCCCTCACCCAAACTGCACACTAAACTTAGCCCTCAGTGAGGAAATGGCATTTCTCCATTTGAAATGGCATTTCTCATTTTCAAATGGCATTTCTCATTTTCAAATGGCATTTCTTATTTTACAATGGCCTTCCTCCCAAAAAAAACCCGACTCCCTCACCCAAACTGCACACTAAACTTAGCCCACAGTGAGCAAATGGCATTTCTCATTTTCAAACGGCCTTCCTTCCAAGAAAACACTACTCCCTCACCCAAACTACACACTAAACTTAGCCCTCAGTGACCAAATGGCATTTCGCATTTTCAAATGGCATTTCCCAATGGCATTTCTCATTTTCAAATGGCATTTTGCATTTTCCAATGGCATTTTCCAATGGCATTTCGCATTTTCAAATGGCATTTTGCATTTTCCAATGGCATTTTCCAATGGCATTTCGCATTTTCCAATGGCATTTCGCATTTTCAAATGGCATTTCTCATTTTCCAATGGCATTTCGCATTTTCCAATGGCATTTTGCATTTTCCAATGGCATTTCGCATGTTCCAATGGCCTTCCTTCCTTCCTTCTTCCAAAAGAAATAGACTGCCTCTCCCAAACTACACACTAAACTTAGCCCACAGAGACCAAATGGCATAACTACTTTTCCAAAACAAACCATACAAAAAAATACACCACCCAGCCAGAAAAAAAATAATAACAATTACACCACACAGCCAAAAAATAATAATTACACCACACAGCCAAAAACAAGACCCATACAAACACAATACCACCTTTCAACTCTCTACACCCAATGCGACTGGGGGTGATATGCGATATCTCACCCACCTACTGGCGCTACAGACCCAAACCAACTGCAAATCGACTCAGGGACACCCCATCACTACACGTACCAAGTTTCAGCTCTCTACCACCCATGGATCACCTGGGATTTAACATTGATTTCACGTTGAGTTTTCGTTAATTTCACCACATATGGTGAAATATGTGCACTACAATATCTCGTGCCGCTAGAGCTACCAAACCAAGTGCATTCCACTGGGCGTCCCTCAATTAGTATACACAACAAATTTCAGCTCTCTAGGTGCAAAATAAAAGGGGGTGCAATACCATATCTCGGCGCCTGGTGGCGCTACAGCTCCCAAACCATGTGCAATCGATCGGGGGGCCCCCAAATACTATATATACCGAATTTCAGACCTGTAGGACCTACTTTAACCAAGTGCACCACTTTTTGAATGGGGTGGGGGGGTGGTGCACTTTCGTATTTGACCCCTTATACCTAACCCTAACCCTAACCCTAACCCTAACCTAACCCTAACCCTAACCCTAACCTAACCCTAACCTAACCCTAACCCTAACCCTAACCCTAACCCTAACCCTAACCCTAACCCTAACCCTAACCCTAACCTGCCTAGCCCTGCACCAGCTCTTTGAATAACCCTACCAGTTGTAGCCCTATGCAACTCAACCCTAAGGACTAAGTCCCACCCACCCAAAACAACAAGTCGGCCTTCCTTACAAAAAAAAAACCAGACTCCCTCACCCAAACTGCACACTAAACTTAGCCCTCAGTGAGGAAATGGCATTTCTCCATTTGAAATGGCATTTCTCATTTTCAAATGGCATTTCTCATTTTCAAATGGCATTTCTTATTTTACAATGGCCTTCCTCCCAAAAAAAACCCGACTCCCTCACCCAAACTGCACACTAAACTTAGCCCACAGTGAGCAAATGGCATTTCTCATTTTCAAACGGCCTTCCTTCCAAGAAAACACTACTCCCTCACCCAAACTACACACTAAACTTAGCCCTCAGTGACCAAATGGCATTTCGCATTTTCAAATGGCATTTCCCAATGGCATTTCTCATTTTCAAATGGCATTTTGCATTTTCCAATGGCATTTTCCAATGGCATTTCGCATTTTCAAATGGCATTTTGCATTTTCCAATGGCATTTTCCAATGGCATTTCGCATTTTCCAATGGCATTTCGCATTTTCAAATGGCATTTCTCATTTTCCAATGGCATTTCGCATTTTCCAATGGCATTTTGCATTTTCCAATGGCATTTCGCATGTTCCAATGGCCTTCCTTCCTTCCTTCTTCCAAAAGAAATAGACTGCCTCTCCCAAACTACACACTAAACTTAGCCCACAGAGACCAAATGGCATAACTACTTTTCCAAAACAAACCATACAAAAAAATACACCACCCAGCCAGAAAAAAAATAATAACAATTACACCACACAGCCAAAAAATAATAATTACACCACACAGCCAAAAACAAGACCCATACAAACACAATACCACCTTTCAACTCTCTACACCCAATGCGACTGGGGGTGATATGCGATATCTCACCCACCTACTGGCGCTACAGACCCAAACCAACTGCAAATCGACTCAGGGACACCCCATCACTACACGTACCAAGTTTCAGCTCTCTACCACCCATGGATCACCTGGGATTTAACATTGATTTCACGTTGAGTTTTCGTTAATTTCACCACATATGGTGAAATATGTGCACTACAATATCTCGTGCCGCTAGAGCTACCAAACCAAGTGCATTCCACTGGGCGTCCCTCAATTAGTATACACAACAAATTTCAGCTCTCTAGGTGCAAAATAAAAGGGGGTGCAATACCATATCTCGGCGCCTGGTGGCGCTACAGCTCCCAAACCATGTGCAATCGATCGGGGGGCCCCCAAATACTATATATACCGAATTTCAGACCTGTAGGACCTACTTTAACCAAGTGCACCACTTTTTGAATGGGGTGGGGGGGTGGTGCACTTTCGTATTTGACCCCTTATACCTATTGTAGCCCTAATAAATCTGTGTGCACTTCCATATCTCGGCTTCTGGAGGTGCTACAGACACCAATCAAAGTGCATTCGACTGGGCGTCCCTCAATTAGTATACCCACCAAATTTGGGACCTCTAGGACCTATAGAACGGAAGTGCGCCCCCTAGGGGGGGGGCGCACTTTCGCATTTATCCCTATTAACCTATTGTAGCCCTAATAAATCTGTGTAAACTTCCATATCTCGGCTTCTGGAGGTGCTAGAGACACCAATCAAAGTGCTATCGAATCGGGGCGACCCCAGGAGTGCGCTCACACACCTGTCAGCTCTCTAGCACCAAAAGAACTGAAGGTGCAATACCATATCTCGGTGCCTGGTGGCGCTACAGAAACCAAACCAAGTGCATTCGACTCAGCGTCCTCTGATTAGTAAATGCACCCAATCTCTAGGAGAGTAAGATATGGGGAGGGGCGATCACTAGTGTGATGTGTGATTTTCTGCAAAGGATTCCAACAGTTTAGCAGAAAATCACACTATTGTACTAACCCCAACCTGCCTAGCCCTGCACCAGCTCTTTGAATAACCCTACCAGTTGTAGCCCTATGCAACTCAACCCTAAGGACTAAGTCCCACCCACCCAAAACAACAAGTCGGCCTTCCTTACAAAAAAAAAACCAGACTCCCTCACCCAAACTGCACACTAAACTTAGCCCTCAGTGAGGAAATGGCATTTCTCCATTTGAAATGGCATTTCTCATTTTCAAATGGCATTTCTCATTTTCAAATGGCATTTCTTATTTTACAATGGCCTTCCTCCCAAAAAAAACCCGACTCCCTCACCCAAACTGCACACTAAACTTAGCCCACAGTGAGCAAATGGCATTTCTCATTTTCAAACGGCCTTCCTTCCAAGAAAACACTACTCCCTCACCCAAACTACACACTAAACTTAGCCCTCAGTGACCAAATGGCATTTCGCATTTTCAAATGGCATTTCCCAATGGCATTTCTCATTTTCAAATGGCATTTTGCATTTTCCAATGGCATTTTCCAATGGCATTTCGCATTTTCAAATGGCATTTTGCATTTTCCAATGGCATTTTCCAATGGCATTTCGCATTTTCCAATGGCATTTCGCATTTTCAAATGGCATTTCTCATTTTCCAATGGCATTTCGCATTTTCCAATGGCATTTTGCATTTTCCAATGGCATTTCGCATGTTCCAATGGCCTTCCTTCCTTCCTTCTTCCAAAAGAAATAGACTGCCTCTCCCAAACTACACACTAAACTTAGCCCACAGAGACCAAATGGCATAACTACTTTTCCAAAACAAACCATACAAAAAAATACACCACCCAGCCAGAAAAAAAATAATAACAATTACACCACACAGCCAAAAAATAATAATTACACCACACAGCCAAAAACAAGACCCATACAAACACAATACCACCTTTCAACTCTCTACACCCAATGCGACTGGGGGTGATATGCGATATCTCACCCACCTACTGGCGCTACAGACCCAAACCAACTGCAAATCGACTCAGGGACACCCCATCACTACACGTACCAAGTTTCAGCTCTCTACCACCCATGGATCACCTGGGATTTAACATTGATTTCACGTTGAGTTTTCGTTAATTTCACCACATATGGTGAAATATGTGCACTACAATATCTCGTGCCGCTAGAGCTACCAAACCAAGTGCATTCCACTGGGCGTCCCTCAATTAGTATACACAACAAATTTCAGCTCTCTAGGTGCAAAATAAAAGGGGGTGCAATACCATATCTCGGCGCCTGGTGGCGCTACAGCTCCCAAACCATGTGCAATCGATCGGGGGGCCCCCAAATACTATATATACCGAATTTCAGACCTGTAGGACCTACTTTAACCAAGTGCACCACTTTTTGAATGGGGTGGGGGGGTGGTGCACTTTCGTATTTGACCCCTTATACCTAACCCTAACCCTAACCCTAACCCTAACCTAACCCTAACCCTAACCCTAACCTAACCCTAACCTAACCCTAACCCTAACCCTAACCCTAACCCTAACCCTAACCCTAACCCTAACCCTAACCCTAACCTGCCTAGCCCTGCACCAGCTCTTTGAATAACCCTACCAGTTGTAGCCCTATGCAACTCAACCCTAAGGACTAAGTCCCACCCACCCAAAACAACAAGTCGGCCTTCCTTACAAAAAAAAAACCAGACTCCCTCACCCAAACTGCACACTAAACTTAGCCCTCAGTGAGGAAATGGCATTTCTCCATTTGAAATGGCATTTCTCATTTTCAAATGGCATTTCTCATTTTCAAATGGCATTTCTTATTTTACAATGGCCTTCCTCCCAAAAAAAACCCGACTCCCTCACCCAAACTGCACACTAAACTTAGCCCACAGTGAGCAAATGGCATTTCTCATTTTCAAACGGCCTTCCTTCCAAGAAAACACTACTCCCTCACCCAAACTACACACTAAACTTAGCCCTCAGTGACCAAATGGCATTTCGCATTTTCAAATGGCATTTCCCAATGGCATTTCTCATTTTCAAATGGCATTTTGCATTTTCCAATGGCATTTTCCAATGGCATTTCGCATTTTCAAATGGCATTTTGCATTTTCCAATGGCATTTTCCAATGGCATTTCGCATTTTCCAATGGCATTTCGCATTTTCAAATGGCATTTCTCATTTTCCAATGGCATTTCGCATTTTCCAATGGCATTTTGCATTTTCCAATGGCATTTCGCATGTTCCAATGGCCTTCCTTCCTTCCTTCTTCCAAAAGAAATAGACTGCCTCTCCCAAACTACACACTAAACTTAGCCCACAGAGACCAAATGGCATAACTACTTTTCCAAAACAAACCATACAAAAAAATACACCACCCAGCCAGAAAAAAAATAATAACAATTACACCACACAGCCAAAAAATAATAATTACACCACACAGCCAAAAACAAGACCCATACAAACACAATACCACCTTTCAACTCTCTACACCCAATGCGACTGGGGGTGATATGCGATATCTCACCCACCTACTGGCGCTACAGACCCAAACCAACTGCAAATCGACTCAGGGACACCCCATCACTACACGTACCAAGTTTCAGCTCTCTACCACCCATGGATCACCTGGGATTTAACATTGATTTCACGTTGAGTTTTCGTTAATTTCACCACATATGGTGAAATATGTGCACTACAATATCTCGTGCCGCTAGAGCTACCAAACCAAGTGCATTCCACTGGGCGTCCCTCAATTAGTATACACAACAAATTTCAGCTCTCTAGGTGCAAAATAAAAGGGGGTGCAATACCATATCTCGGCGCCTGGTGGCGCTACAGCTCCCAAACCATGTGCAATCGATCGGGGGGCCCCCAAATACTATATATACCGAATTTCAGACCTGTAGGACCTACTTTAACCAAGTGCACCACTTTTTGAATGGGGTGGGGGGGTGGTGCACTTTCGTATTTGACCCCTTATACCTATTGTAGCCCTAATAAATCTGTGTGCACTTCCATATCTCGGCTTCTGGAGGTGCTACAGACACCAATCAAAGTGCATTCGACTGGGCGTCCCTCAATTAGTATACCCACCAAATTTGGGACCTCTAGGACCTATAGAACGGAAGTGCGCCCCCTAGGGGGGGGGCGCACTTTCGCATTTATCCCTATTAACCTATTGTAGCCCTAATAAATCTGTGTAAACTTCCATATCTCGGCTTCTGGAGGTGCTAGAGACACCAATCAAAGTGCTATCGAATCGGGGCGACCCCAGGAGTGCGCTCACACACCTGTCAGCTCTCTAGCACCAAAAGAACTGAAGGTGCAATACCATATCTCGGTGCCTGGTGGCGCTACAGAAACCAAACCAAGTGCATTCGACTCAGCGTCCTCTGATTAGTAAATGCACCCAATCTCTAGGAGAGTAAGATATGGGGAGGGGCGATCACTAGTGTGATGTGTGATTTTCTGCAAAGGATTCCAACAGTTTAGCAGAAAATCACACTATTGTACTAACCCCAACCTGCCTAGCCCTGCACCAGCTCTTTGAATAACCCTACCAGTTGTAGCCCTATGCAACTCAACCCTAAGGACTAAGTCCCACCCACCCAAAACAACAAGTCGGCCTTCCTTACAAAAAAAAAACCAGACTCCCTCACCCAAACTGCACACTAAACTTAGCCCTCAGTGAGGAAATGGCATTTCTCCATTTGAAATGGCATTTCTCATTTTCAAATGGCATTTCTCATTTTCAAATGGCATTTCTTATTTTACAATGGCCTTCCTCCCAAAAAAAACCCGACTCCCTCACCCAAACTGCACACTAAACTTAGCCCACAGTGAGCAAATGGCATTTCTCATTTTCAAACGGCCTTCCTTCCAAGAAAACACTACTCCCTCACCCAAACTACACACTAAACTTAGCCCTCAGTGACCAAATGGCATTTCGCATTTTCAAATGGCATTTCCCAATGGCATTTCTCATTTTCAAATGGCATTTTGCATTTTCCAATGGCATTTTCCAATGGCATTTCGCATTTTCAAATGGCATTTTGCATTTTCCAATGGCATTTTCCAATGGCATTTCGCATTTTCCAATGGCATTTCGCATTTTCAAATGGCATTTCTCATTTTCCAATGGCATTTCGCATTTTCCAATGGCATTTTGCATTTTCCAATGGCATTTCGCATGTTCCAATGGCCTTCCTTCCTTCCTTCTTCCAAAAGAAATAGACTGCCTCTCCCAAACTACACACTAAACTTAGCCCACAGAGACCAAATGGCATAACTACTTTTCCAAAACAAACCATACAAAAAAATACACCACCCAGCCAGAAAAAAAATAATAACAATTACACCACACAGCCAAAAAATAATAATTACACCACACAGCCAAAAACAAGACCCATACAAACACAATACCACCTTTCAACTCTCTACACCCAATGCGACTGGGGGTGATATGCGATATCTCACCCACCTACTGGCGCTACAGACCCAAACCAACTGCAAATCGACTCAGGGACACCCCATCACTACACGTACCAAGTTTCAGCTCTCTACCACCCATGGATCACCTGGGATTTAACATTGATTTCACGTTGAGTTTTCGTTAATTTCACCACATATGGTGAAATATGTGCACTACAATATCTCGTGCCGCTAGAGCTACCAAACCAAGTGCATTCCACTGGGCGTCCCTCAATTAGTATACACAACAAATTTCAGCTCTCTAGGTGCAAAATAAAAGGGGGTGCAATACCATATCTCGGCGCCTGGTGGCGCTACAGCTCCCAAACCATGTGCAATCGATCGGGGGGCCCCCAAATACTATATATACCGAATTTCAGACCTGTAGGACCTACTTTAACCAAGTGCACCACTTTTTGAATGGGGTGGGGGGGTGGTGCACTTTCGTATTTGACCCCTTATACCTAACCCTAACCCTAACCCTAACCCTAACCTAACCCTAACCCTAACCCTAACCTAACCCTAACCTAACCCTAACCCTAACCCTAACCCTAACCCTAACCCTAACCCTAACCCTAACCCTAACCCTAACCTGCCTAGCCCTGCACCAGCTCTTTGAATAACCCTACCAGTTGTAGCCCTATGCAACTCAACCCTAAGGACTAAGTCCCACCCACCCAAAACAACAAGTCGGCCTTCCTTACAAAAAAAAAACCAGACTCCCTCACCCAAACTGCACACTAAACTTAGCCCTCAGTGAGGAAATGGCATTTCTCCATTTGAAATGGCATTTCTCATTTTCAAATGGCATTTCTCATTTTCAAATGGCATTTCTTATTTTACAATGGCCTTCCTCCCAAAAAAAACCCGACTCCCTCACCCAAACTGCACACTAAACTTAGCCCACAGTGAGCAAATGGCATTTCTCATTTTCAAACGGCCTTCCTTCCAAGAAAACACTACTCCCTCACCCAAACTACACACTAAACTTAGCCCTCAGTGACCAAATGGCATTTCGCATTTTCAAATGGCATTTCCCAATGGCATTTCTCATTTTCAAATGGCATTTTGCATTTTCCAATGGCATTTTCCAATGGCATTTCGCATTTTCAAATGGCATTTTGCATTTTCCAATGGCATTTTCCAATGGCATTTCGCATTTTCCAATGGCATTTCGCATTTTCAAATGGCATTTCTCATTTTCCAATGGCATTTCGCATTTTCCAATGGCATTTTGCATTTTCCAATGGCATTTCGCATGTTCCAATGGCCTTCCTTCCTTCCTTCTTCCAAAAGAAATAGACTGCCTCTCCCAAACTACACACTAAACTTAGCCCACAGAGACCAAATGGCATAACTACTTTTCCAAAACAAACCATACAAAAAAATACACCACCCAGCCAGAAAAAAAATAATAACAATTACACCACACAGCCAAAAAATAATAATTACACCACACAGCCAAAAACAAGACCCATACAAACACAATACCACCTTTCAACTCTCTACACCCAATGCGACTGGGGGTGATATGCGATATCTCACCCACCTACTGGCGCTACAGACCCAAACCAACTGCAAATCGACTCAGGGACACCCCATCACTACACGTACCAAGTTTCAGCTCTCTACCACCCATGGATCACCTGGGATTTAACATTGATTTCACGTTGAGTTTTCGTTAATTTCACCACATATGGTGAAATATGTGCACTACAATATCTCGTGCCGCTAGAGCTACCAAACCAAGTGCATTCCACTGGGCGTCCCTCAATTAGTATACACAACAAATTTCAGCTCTCTAGGTGCAAAATAAAAGGGGGTGCAATACCATATCTCGGCGCCTGGTGGCGCTACAGCTCCCAAACCATGTGCAATCGATCGGGGGGCCCCCAAATACTATATATACCGAATTTCAGACCTGTAGGACCTACTTTAACCAAGTGCACCACTTTTTGAATGGGGTGGGGGGGTGGTGCACTTTCGTATTTGACCCCTTATACCTATTGTAGCCCTAATAAATCTGTGTGCACTTCCATATCTCGGCTTCTGGAGGTGCTACAGACACCAATCAAAGTGCATTCGACTGGGCGTCCCTCAATTAGTATACCCACCAAATTTGGGACCTCTAGGACCTATAGAACGGAAGTGCGCCCCCTAGGGGGGGGGCGCACTTTCGCATTTATCCCTATTAACCTATTGTAGCCCTAATAAATCTGTGTAAACTTCCATATCTCGGCTTCTGGAGGTGCTAGAGACACCAATCAAAGTGCTATCGAATCGGGGCGACCCCAGGAGTGCGCTCACACACCTGTCAGCTCTCTAGCACCAAAAGAACTGAAGGTGCAATACCATATCTCGGTGCCTGGTGGCGCTACAGAAACCAAACCAAGTGCATTCGACTCAGCGTCCTCTGATTAGTAAATGCACCCAATCTCTAGGAGAGTAAGATATGGGGAGGGGCGATCACTAGTGTGATGTGTGATTTTCTGCAAAGGATTCCAACAGTTTAGCAGAAAATCACACTATTGTACTAACCCCAACCTGCCTAGCCCTGCACCAGCTCTTTGAATAACCCTACCAGTTGTAGCCCTATGCAACTCAACCCTAAGGACTAAGTCCCACCCACCCAAAACAACAAGTCGGCCTTCCTTACAAAAAAAAAACCAGACTCCCTCACCCAAACTGCACACTAAACTTAGCCCTCAGTGAGGAAATGGCATTTCTCCATTTGAAATGGCATTTCTCATTTTCAAATGGCATTTCTCATTTTCAAATGGCATTTCTTATTTTACAATGGCCTTCCTCCCAAAAAAAACCCGACTCCCTCACCCAAACTGCACACTAAACTTAGCCCACAGTGAGCAAATGGCATTTCTCATTTTCAAACGGCCTTCCTTCCAAGAAAACACTACTCCCTCACCCAAACTACACACTAAACTTAGCCCTCAGTGACCAAATGGCATTTCGCATTTTCAAATGGCATTTCCCAATGGCATTTCTCATTTTCAAATGGCATTTTGCATTTTCCAATGGCATTTTCCAATGGCATTTCGCATTTTCAAATGGCATTTTGCATTTTCCAATGGCATTTTCCAATGGCATTTCGCATTTTCCAATGGCATTTCGCATTTTCAAATGGCATTTCTCATTTTCCAATGGCATTTCGCATTTTCCAATGGCATTTTGCATTTTCCAATGGCATTTCGCATGTTCCAATGGCCTTCCTTCCTTCCTTCTTCCAAAAGAAATAGACTGCCTCTCCCAAACTACACACTAAACTTAGCCCACAGAGACCAAATGGCATAACTACTTTTCCAAAACAAACCATACAAAAAAATACACCACCCAGCCAGAAAAAAAATAATAACAATTACACCACACAGCCAAAAAATAATAATTACACCACACAGCCAAAAACAAGACCCATACAAACACAATACCACCTTTCAACTCTCTACACCCAATGCGACTGGGGGTGATATGCGATATCTCACCCACCTACTGGCGCTACAGACCCAAACCAACTGCAAATCGACTCAGGGACACCCCATCACTACACGTACCAAGTTTCAGCTCTCTACCACCCATGGATCACCTGGGATTTAACATTGATTTCACGTTGAGTTTTCGTTAATTTCACCACATATGGTGAAATATGTGCACTACAATATCTCGTGCCGCTAGAGCTACCAAACCAAGTGCATTCCACTGGGCGTCCCTCAATTAGTATACACAACAAATTTCAGCTCTCTAGGTGCAAAATAAAAGGGGGTGCAATACCATATCTCGGCGCCTGGTGGCGCTACAGCTCCCAAACCATGTGCAATCGATCGGGGGGCCCCCAAATACTATATATACCGAATTTCAGACCTGTAGGACCTACTTTAACCAAGTGCACCACTTTTTGAATGGGGTGGGGGGGTGGTGCACTTTCGTATTTGACCCCTTATACCTATTGTAGCCCTAATAAATCTGTGTGCACTTCCATATCTCGGCTTCTGGAGGTGCTACAGACACCAATCAAAGTGCATTCGACTGGGCGTCCCTCAATTAGTATACCCACCAAATTTGGGACCTCTAGGACCTATAGAACGGAAGTGCGCCCCCTAGGGGGGGGGCGCACTTTCGCATTTATCCCTATTAACCTATTGTAGCCCTAATAAATCTGTGTAAACTTCCATATCTCGGCTTCTGGAGGTGCTAGAGACACCAATCAAAGTGCTATCGAATCGGGGCGACCCCAGGAGTGCGCTCACACACCTGTCAGCTCTCTAGCACCAAAAGAACTGAAGGTGCAATACCATATCTCGGTGCCTGGTGGCGCTACAGAAACCAAACCAAGTGCATTCGACTCAGCGTCCTCTGATTAGTAAATGCACCCAATCTCTAGGAGAGTAAGATATGGGGAGGGGCGATCACTAGTGTGATGTGTGATTTTCTGCAAAGGATTCCAACAGTTTAGCAGAAAATCACACTATTGTACTAACCCCAACCTGCCTAGCCCTGCACCAGCTCTTTGAATAACCCTACCAGTTGTAGCCCTATGCAACTCAACCCTAAGGACTAAGTCCCACCCACCCAAAACAACAAGTCGGCCTTCCTTACAAAAAAAAAACCAGACTCCCTCACCCAAACTGCACACTAAACTTAGCCCTCAGTGAGGAAATGGCATTTCTCCATTTGAAATGGCATTTCTCATTTTCAAATGGCATTTCTCATTTTCAAATGGCATTTCTTATTTTACAATGGCCTTCCTCCCAAAAAAAACCCGACTCCCTCACCCAAACTGCACACTAAACTTAGCCCACAGTGAGCAAATGGCATTTCTCATTTTCAAACGGCCTTCCTTCCAAGAAAACACTACTCCCTCACCCAAACTACACACTAAACTTAGCCCTCAGTGACCAAATGGCATTTCGCATTTTCAAATGGCATTTCCCAATGGCATTTCTCATTTTCAAATGGCATTTTGCATTTTCCAATGGCATTTTCCAATGGCATTTCGCATTTTCAAATGGCATTTTGCATTTTCCAATGGCATTTTCCAATGGCATTTCGCATTTTCCAATGGCATTTCGCATTTTCAAATGGCATTTCTCATTTTCCAATGGCATTTCGCATTTTCCAATGGCATTTTGCATTTTCCAATGGCATTTCGCATGTTCCAATGGCCTTCCTTCCTTCCTTCTTCCAAAAGAAATAGACTGCCTCTCCCAAACTACACACTAAACTTAGCCCACAGAGACCAAATGGCATAACTACTTTTCCAAAACAAACCATACAAAAAAATACACCACCCAGCCAGAAAAAAAATAATAACAATTACACCACACAGCCAAAAAATAATAATTACACCACACAGCCAAAAACAAGACCCATACAAACACAATACCACCTTTCAACTCTCTACACCCAATGCGACTGGGGGTGATATGCGATATCTCACCCACCTACTGGCGCTACAGACCCAAACCAACTGCAAATCGACTCAGGGACACCCCATCACTACACGTACCAAGTTTCAGCTCTCTACCACCCATGGATCACCTGGGATTTAACATTGATTTCACGTTGAGTTTTCGTTAATTTCACCACATATGGTGAAATATGTGCACTACAATATCTCGTGCCGCTAGAGCTACCAAACCAAGTGCATTCCACTGGGCGTCCCTCAATTAGTATACACAACAAATTTCAGCTCTCTAGGTGCAAAATAAAAGGGGGTGCAATACCATATCTCGGCGCCTGGTGGCGCTACAGCTCCCAAACCATGTGCAATCGATCGGGGGGCCCCCAAATACTATATATACCGAATTTCAGACCTGTAGGACCTACTTTAACCAAGTGCACCACTTTTTGAATGGGGTGGGGGGGTGGTGCACTTTCGTATTTGACCCCTTATACCTATTGTAGCCCTAATAAATCTGTGTGCACTTCCATATCTCGGCTTCTGGAGGTGCTACAGACACCAATCAAAGTGCATTCGACTGGGCGTCCCTCAATTAGTATACCCACCAAATTTGGGACCTCTAGGACCTATAGAACGGAAGTGCGCCCCCTAGGGGGGGGGCGCACTTTCGCATTTATCCCTATTAACCTATTGTAGCCCTAATAAATCTGTGTAAACTTCCATATCTCGGCTTCTGGAGGTGCTAGAGACACCAATCAAAGTGCTATCGAATCGGGGCGACCCCAGGAGTGCGCTCACACACCTGTCAGCTCTCTAGCACCAAAAGAACTGAAGGTGCAATACCATATCTCGGTGCCTGGTGGCGCTACAGAAACCAAACCAAGTGCATTCGACTCAGCGTCCTCTGATTAGTAAATGCACCCAATCTCTAGGAGAGTAAGATATGGGGAGGGGCGATCACTAGTGTGATGTGTGATTTTCTGCAAAGGATTCCAACAGTTTAGCAGAAAATCACACTATTGTACTAACCCCAACCTGCCTAGCCCTGCACCAGCTCTTTGAATAACCCTACCAGTTGTAGCCCTATGCAACTCAACCCTAAGGACTAAGTCCCACCCACCCAAAACAACAAGTCGGCCTTCCTTACAAAAAAAAAACCAGACTCCCTCACCCAAACTGCACACTAAACTTAGCCCTCAGTGAGGAAATGGCATTTCTCCATTTGAAATGGCATTTCTCATTTTCAAATGGCATTTCTCATTTTCAAATGGCATTTCTTATTTTACAATGGCCTTCCTCCCAAAAAAAACCCGACTCCCTCACCCAAACTGCACACTAAACTTAGCCCACAGTGAGCAAATGGCATTTCTCATTTTCAAACGGCCTTCCTTCCAAGAAAACACTACTCCCTCACCCAAACTACACACTAAACTTAGCCCTCAGTGACCAAATGGCATTTCGCATTTTCAAATGGCATTTCCCAATGGCATTTCTCATTTTCAAATGGCATTTTGCATTTTCCAATGGCATTTTCCAATGGCATTTCGCATTTTCAAATGGCATTTTGCATTTTCCAATGGCATTTTCCAATGGCATTTCGCATTTTCCAATGGCATTTCGCATTTTCAAATGGCATTTCTCATTTTCCAATGGCATTTCGCATTTTCCAATGGCATTTTGCATTTTCCAATGGCATTTCGCATGTTCCAATGGCCTTCCTTCCTTCCTTCTTCCAAAAGAAATAGACTGCCTCTCCCAAACTACACACTAAACTTAGCCCACAGAGACCAAATGGCATAACTACTTTTCCAAAACAAACCATACAAAAAAATACACCACCCAGCCAGAAAAAAAATAATAACAATTACACCACACAGCCAAAAAATAATAATTACACCACACAGCCAAAAACAAGACCCATACAAACACAATACCACCTTTCAACTCTCTACACCCAATGCGACTGGGGGTGATATGCGATATCTCACCCACCTACTGGCGCTACAGACCCAAACCAACTGCAAATCGACTCAGGGACACCCCATCACTACACGTACCAAGTTTCAGCTCTCTACCACCCATGGATCACCTGGGATTTAACATTGATTTCACGTTGAGTTTTCGTTAATTTCACCACATATGGTGAAATATGTGCACTACAATATCTCGTGCCGCTAGAGCTACCAAACCAAGTGCATTCCACTGGGCGTCCCTCAATTAGTATACACAACAAATTTCAGCTCTCTAGGTGCAAAATAAAAGGGGGTGCAATACCATATCTCGGCGCCTGGTGGCGCTACAGCTCCCAAACCATGTGCAATCGATCGGGGGGCCCCCAAATACTATATATACCGAATTTCAGACCTGTAGGACCTACTTTAACCAAGTGCACCACTTTTTGAATGGGGTGGGGGGGTGGTGCACTTTCGTATTTGACCCCTTATACCTATTGTAGCCCTAATAAATCTGTGTGCACTTCCATATCTCGGCTTCTGGAGGTGCTACAGACACCAATCAAAGTGCATTCGACTGGGCGTCCCTCAATTAGTATACCCACCAAATTTGGGACCTCTAGGACCTATAGAACGGAAGTGCGCCCCCTAGGGGGGGGGCGCACTTTCGCATTTATCCCTATTAACCTATTGTAGCCCTAATAAATCTGTGTAAACTTCCATATCTCGGCTTCTGGAGGTGCTAGAGACACCAATCAAAGTGCTATCGAATCGGGGCGACCCCAGGAGTGCGCTCACACACCTGTCAGCTCTCTAGCACCAAAAGAACTGAAGGTGCAATACCATATCTCGGTGCCTGGTGGCGCTACAGAAACCAAACCAAGTGCATTCGACTCAGCGTCCTCTGATTAGTAAATGCACCCAATCTCTAGGAGAGTAAGATATGGGGAGGGGCGATCACTAGTGTGATGTGTGATTTTCTGCAAAGGATTCCAACAGTTTAGCAGAAAATCACACTATTGTACTAACCCCAACCTGCCTAGCCCTGCACCAGCTCTTTGAATAACCCTACCAGTTGTAGCCCTATGCAACTCAACCCTAAGGACTAAGTCCCACCCACCCAAAACAACAAGTCGGCCTTCCTTACAAAAAAAAAACCAGACTCCCTCACCCAAACTGCACACTAAACTTAGCCCTCAGTGAGGAAATGGCATTTCTCCATTTGAAATGGCATTTCTCATTTTCAAATGGCATTTCTCATTTTCAAATGGCATTTCTTATTTTACAATGGCCTTCCTCCCAAAAAAAACCCGACTCCCTCACCCAAACTGCACACTAAACTTAGCCCACAGTGAGCAAATGGCATTTCTCATTTTCAAACGGCCTTCCTTCCAAGAAAACACTACTCCCTCACCCAAACTACACACTAAACTTAGCCCTCAGTGACCAAATGGCATTTCGCATTTTCAAATGGCATTTCCCAATGGCATTTCTCATTTTCAAATGGCATTTTGCATTTTCCAATGGCATTTTCCAATGGCATTTCGCATTTTCAAATGGCATTTTGCATTTTCCAATGGCATTTTCCAATGGCATTTCGCATTTTCCAATGGCATTTCGCATTTTCAAATGGCATTTCTCATTTTCCAATGGCATTTCGCATTTTCCAATGGCATTTTGCATTTTCCAATGGCATTTCGCATGTTCCAATGGCCTTCCTTCCTTCCTTCTTCCAAAAGAAATAGACTGCCTCTCCCAAACTACACACTAAACTTAGCCCACAGAGACCAAATGGCATAACTACTTTTCCAAAACAAACCATACAAAAAAATACACCACCCAGCCAGAAAAAAAATAATAACAATTACACCACACAGCCAAAAAATAATAATTACACCACACAGCCAAAAACAAGACCCATACAAACACAATACCACCTTTCAACTCTCTACACCCAATGCGACTGGGGGTGATATGCGATATCTCACCCACCTACTGGCGCTACAGACCCAAACCAACTGCAAATCGACTCAGGGACACCCCATCACTACACGTACCAAGTTTCAGCTCTCTACCACCCATGGATCACCTGGGATTTAACATTGATTTCACGTTGAGTTTTCGTTAATTTCACCACATATGGTGAAATATGTGCACTACAATATCTCGTGCCGCTAGAGCTACCAAACCAAGTGCATTCCACTGGGCGTCCCTCAATTAGTATACACAACAAATTTCAGCTCTCTAGGTGCAAAATAAAAGGGGGTGCAATACCATATCTCGGCGCCTGGTGGCGCTACAGCTCCCAAACCATGTGCAATCGATCGGGGGGCCCCCAAATACTATATATACCGAATTTCAGACCTGTAGGACCTACTTTAACCAAGTGCACCACTTTTTGAATGGGGTGGGGGGGTGGTGCACTTTCGTATTTGACCCCTTATACCTATTGTAGCCCTAATAAATCTGTGTGCACTTCCATATCTCGGCTTCTGGAGGTGCTACAGACACCAATCAAAGTGCATTCGACTGGGCGTCCCTCAATTAGTATACCCACCAAATTTGGGACCTCTAGGACCTATAGAACGGAAGTGCGCCCCCTAGGGGGGGGGCGCACTTTCGCATTTATCCCTATTAACCTATTGTAGCCCTAATAAATCTGTGTAAACTTCCATATCTCGGCTTCTGGAGGTGCTAGAGACACCAATCAAAGTGCTATCGAATCGGGGCGACCCCAGGAGTGCGCTCACACACCTGTCAGCTCTCTAGCACCAAAAGAACTGAAGGTGCAATACCATATCTCGGTGCCTGGTGGCGCTACAGAAACCAAACCAAGTGCATTCGACTCAGCGTCCTCTGATTAGTAAATGCACCCAATCTCTAGGAGAGTAAGATATGGGGAGGGGCGATCACTAGTGTGATGTGTGATTTTCTGCAAAGGATTCCAACAGTTTAGCAGAAAATCACACTATTGTACTAACCCCAACCTGCCTAGCCCTGCACCAGCTCTTTGAATAACCCTACCAGTTGTAGCCCTATGCAACTCAACCCTAAGGACTAAGTCCCACCCACCCAAAACAACAAGTCGGCCTTCCTTACAAAAAAAAAACCAGACTCCCTCACCCAAACTGCACACTAAACTTAGCCCTCAGTGAGGAAATGGCATTTCTCCATTTGAAATGGCATTTCTCATTTTCAAATGGCATTTCTCATTTTCAAATGGCATTTCTTATTTTACAATGGCCTTCCTCCCAAAAAAAACCCGACTCCCTCACCCAAACTGCACACTAAACTTAGCCCACAGTGAGCAAATGGCATTTCTCATTTTCAAACGGCCTTCCTTCCAAGAAAACACTACTCCCTCACCCAAACTACACACTAAACTTAGCCCTCAGTGACCAAATGGCATTTCGCATTTTCAAATGGCATTTCCCAATGGCATTTCTCATTTTCAAATGGCATTTTGCATTTTCCAATGGCATTTTCCAATGGCATTTCGCATTTTCAAATGGCATTTTGCATTTTCCAATGGCATTTTCCAATGGCATTTCGCATTTTCCAATGGCATTTCGCATTTTCAAATGGCATTTCTCATTTTCCAATGGCATTTCGCATTTTCCAATGGCATTTTGCATTTTCCAATGGCATTTCGCATGTTCCAATGGCCTTCCTTCCTTCCTTCTTCCAAAAGAAATAGACTGCCTCTCCCAAACTACACACTAAACTTAGCCCACAGAGACCAAATGGCATAACTACTTTTCCAAAACAAACCATACAAAAAAATACACCACCCAGCCAGAAAAAAAATAATAACAATTACACCACACAGCCAAAAAATAATAATTACACCACACAGCCAAAAACAAGACCCATACAAACACAATACCACCTTTCAACTCTCTACACCCAATGCGACTGGGGGTGATATGCGATATCTCACCCACCTACTGGCGCTACAGACCCAAACCAACTGCAAATCGACTCAGGGACACCCCATCACTACACGTACCAAGTTTCAGCTCTCTACCACCCATGGATCACCTGGGATTTAACATTGATTTCACGTTGAGTTTTCGTTAATTTCACCACATATGGTGAAATATGTGCACTACAATATCTCGTGCCGCTAGAGCTACCAAACCAAGTGCATTCCACTGGGCGTCCCTCAATTAGTATACACAACAAATTTCAGCTCTCTAGGTGCAAAATAAAAGGGGGTGCAATACCATATCTCGGCGCCTGGTGGCGCTACAGCTCCCAAACCATGTGCAATCGATCGGGGGGCCCCCAAATACTATATATACCGAATTTCAGACCTGTAGGACCTACTTTAACCAAGTGCACCACTTTTTGAATGGGGTGGGGGGGTGGTGCACTTTCGTATTTGACCCCTTATACCTATTGTAGCCCTAATAAATCTGTGTGCACTTCCATATCTCGGCTTCTGGAGGTGCTACAGACACCAATCAAAGTGCATTCGACTGGGCGTCCCTCAATTAGTATACCCACCAAATTTGGGACCTCTAGGACCTATAGAACGGAAGTGCGCCCCCTAGGGGGGGGGCGCACTTTCGCATTTATCCCTATTAACCTATTGTAGCCCTAATAAATCTGTGTAAACTTCCATATCTCGGCTTCTGGAGGTGCTAGAGACACCAATCAAAGTGCTATCGAATCGGGGCGACCCCAGGAGTGCGCTCACACACCTGTCAGCTCTCTAGCACCAAAAGAACTGAAGGTGCAATACCATATCTCGGTGCCTGGTGGCGCTACAGAAACCAAACCAAGTGCATTCGACTCAGCGTCCTCTGATTAGTAAATGCACCCAATCTCTAGGAGAGTAAGATATGGGGAGGGGCGATCACTAGTGTGATGTGTGATTTTCTGCAAAGGATTCCAACAGTTTAGCAGAAAATCACACTATTGTACTAACCCCAACCTGCCTAGCCCTGCACCAGCTCTTTGAATAACCCTACCAGTTGTAGCCCTATGCAACTCAACCCTAAGGACTAAGTCCCACCCACCCAAAACAACAAGTCGGCCTTCCTTACAAAAAAAAAACCAGACTCCCTCACCCAAACTGCACACTAAACTTAGCCCTCAGTGAGGAAATGGCATTTCTCCATTTGAAATGGCATTTCTCATTTTCAAATGGCATTTCTCATTTTCAAATGGCATTTCTTATTTTACAATGGCCTTCCTCCCAAAAAAAACCCGACTCCCTCACCCAAACTGCACACTAAACTTAGCCCACAGTGAGCAAATGGCATTTCTCATTTTCAAACGGCCTTCCTTCCAAGAAAACACTACTCCCTCACCCAAACTACACACTAAACTTAGCCCTCAGTGACCAAATGGCATTTCGCATTTTCAAATGGCATTTCCCAATGGCATTTCTCATTTTCAAATGGCATTTTGCATTTTCCAATGGCATTTTCCAATGGCATTTCGCATTTTCAAATGGCATTTTGCATTTTCCAATGGCATTTTCCAATGGCATTTCGCATTTTCCAATGGCATTTCGCATTTTCAAATGGCATTTCTCATTTTCCAATGGCATTTCGCATTTTCCAATGGCATTTTGCATTTTCCAATGGCATTTCGCATGTTCCAATGGCCTTCCTTCCTTCCTTCTTCCAAAAGAAATAGACTGCCTCTCCCAAACTACACACTAAACTTAGCCCACAGAGACCAAATGGCATAACTACTTTTCCAAAACAAACCATACAAAAAAATACACCACCCAGCCAGAAAAAAAATAATAACAATTACACCACACAGCCAAAAAATAATAATTACACCACACAGCCAAAAACAAGACCCATACAAACACAATACCACCTTTCAACTCTCTACACCCAATGCGACTGGGGGTGATATGCGATATCTCACCCACCTACTGGCGCTACAGACCCAAACCAACTGCAAATCGACTCAGGGACACCCCATCACTACACGTACCAAGTTTCAGCTCTCTACCACCCATGGATCACCTGGGATTTAACATTGATTTCACGTTGAGTTTTCGTTAATTTCACCACATATGGTGAAATATGTGCACTACAATATCTCGTGCCGCTAGAGCTACCAAACCAAGTGCATTCCACTGGGCGTCCCTCAATTAGTATACACAACAAATTTCAGCTCTCTAGGTGCAAAATAAAAGGGGGTGCAATACCATATCTCGGCGCCTGGTGGCGCTACAGCTCCCAAACCATGTGCAATCGATCGGGGGGCCCCCAAATACTATATATACCGAATTTCAGACCTGTAGGACCTACTTTAACCAAGTGCACCACTTTTTGAATGGGGTGGGGGGGTGGTGCACTTTCGTATTTGACCCCTTATACCTATTGTAGCCCTAATAAATCTGTGTGCACTTCCATATCTCGGCTTCTGGAGGTGCTACAGACACCAATCAAAGTGCATTCGACTGGGCGTCCCTCAATTAGTATACCCACCAAATTTGGGACCTCTAGGACCTATAGAACGGAAGTGCGCCCCCTAGGGGGGGGGCGCACTTTCGCATTTATCCCTATTAACCTATTGTAGCCCTAATAAATCTGTGTAAACTTCCATATCTCGGCTTCTGGAGGTGCTAGAGACACCAATCAAAGTGCTATCGAATCGGGGCGACCCCAGGAGTGCGCTCACACACCTGTCAGCTCTCTAGCACCAAAAGAACTGAAGGTGCAATACCATATCTCGGTGCCTGGTGGCGCTACAGAAACCAAACCAAGTGCATTCGACTCAGCGTCCTCTGATTAGTAAATGCACCCAATCTCTAGGAGAGTAAGATATGGGGAGGGGCGATCACTAGTGTGATGTGTGATTTTCTGCAAAGGATTCCAACAGTTTAGCAGAAAATCACACTATTGTACTAACCCCAACCTGCCTAGCCCTGCACCAGCTCTTTGAATAACCCTACCAGTTGTAGCCCTATGCAACTCAACCCTAAGGACTAAGTCCCACCCACCCAAAACAACAAGTCGGCCTTCCTTACAAAAAAAAAACCAGACTCCCTCACCCAAACTGCACACTAAACTTAGCCCTCAGTGAGGAAATGGCATTTCTCCATTTGAAATGGCATTTCTCATTTTCAAATGGCATTTCTCATTTTCAAATGGCATTTCTTATTTTACAATGGCCTTCCTCCCAAAAAAAACCCGACTCCCTCACCCAAACTGCACACTAAACTTAGCCCACAGTGAGCAAATGGCATTTCTCATTTTCAAACGGCCTTCCTTCCAAGAAAACACTACTCCCTCACCCAAACTACACACTAAACTTAGCCCTCAGTGACCAAATGGCATTTCGCATTTTCAAATGGCATTTCCCAATGGCATTTCTCATTTTCAAATGGCATTTTGCATTTTCCAATGGCATTTTCCAATGGCATTTCGCATTTTCAAATGGCATTTTGCATTTTCCAATGGCATTTTCCAATGGCATTTCGCATTTTCCAATGGCATTTCGCATTTTCAAATGGCATTTCTCATTTTCCAATGGCATTTCGCATTTTCCAATGGCATTTTGCATTTTCCAATGGCATTTCGCATGTTCCAATGGCCTTCCTTCCTTCCTTCTTCCAAAAGAAATAGACTGCCTCTCCCAAACTACACACTAAACTTAGCCCACAGAGACCAAATGGCATAACTACTTTTCCAAAACAAACCATACAAAAAAATACACCACCCAGCCAGAAAAAAAATAATAACAATTACACCACACAGCCAAAAAATAATAATTACACCACACAGCCAAAAACAAGACCCATACAAACACAATACCACCTTTCAACTCTCTACACCCAATGCGACTGGGGGTGATATGCGATATCTCACCCACCTACTGGCGCTACAGACCCAAACCAACTGCAAATCGACTCAGGGACACCCCATCACTACACGTACCAAGTTTCAGCTCTCTACCACCCATGGATCACCTGGGATTTAACATTGATTTCACGTTGAGTTTTCGTTAATTTCACCACATATGGTGAAATATGTGCACTACAATATCTCGTGCCGCTAGAGCTACCAAACCAAGTGCATTCCACTGGGCGTCCCTCAATTAGTATACACAACAAATTTCAGCTCTCTAGGTGCAAAATAAAAGGGGGTGCAATACCATATCTCGGCGCCTGGTGGCGCTACAGCTCCCAAACCATGTGCAATCGATCGGGGGGCCCCCAAATACTATATATACCGAATTTCAGACCTGTAGGACCTACTTTAACCAAGTGCACCACTTTTTGAATGGGGTGGGGGGGTGGTGCACTTTCGTATTTGACCCCTTATACCTATTGTAGCCCTAATAAATCTGTGTGCACTTCCATATCTCGGCTTCTGGAGGTGCTACAGACACCAATCAAAGTGCATTCGACTGGGCGTCCCTCAATTAGTATACCCACCAAATTTGGGACCTCTAGGACCTATAGAACGGAAGTGCGCCCCCTAGGGGGGGGGCGCACTTTCGCATTTATCCCTATTAACCTATTGTAGCCCTAATAAATCTGTGTAAACTTCCATATCTCGGCTTCTGGAGGTGCTAGAGACACCAATCAAAGTGCTATCGAATCGGGGCGACCCCAGGAGTGCGCTCACACACCTGTCAGCTCTCTAGCACCAAAAGAACTGAAGGTGCAATACCATATCTCGGTGCCTGGTGGCGCTACAGAAACCAAACCAAGTGCATTCGACTCAGCGTCCTCTGATTAGTAAATGCACCCAATCTCTAGGAGAGTAAGATATGGGGAGGGGCGATCACTAGTGTGATGTGTGATTTTCTGCAAAGGATTCCAACAGTTTAGCAGAAAATCACACTATTGTACTAACCCCAACCTGCCTAGCCCTGCACCAGCTCTTTGAATAACCCTACCAGTTGTAGCCCTATGCAACTCAACCCTAAGGACTAAGTCCCACCCACCCAAAACAACAAGTCGGCCTTCCTTACAAAAAAAAAACCAGACTCCCTCACCCAAACTGCACACTAAACTTAGCCCTCAGTGAGGAAATGGCATTTCTCCATTTGAAATGGCATTTCTCATTTTCAAATGGCATTTCTCATTTTCAAATGGCATTTCTTATTTTACAATGGCCTTCCTCCCAAAAAAAACCCGACTCCCTCACCCAAACTGCACACTAAACTTAGCCCACAGTGAGCAAATGGCATTTCTCATTTTCAAACGGCCTTCCTTCCAAGAAAACACTACTCCCTCACCCAAACTACACACTAAACTTAGCCCTCAGTGACCAAATGGCATTTCGCATTTTCAAATGGCATTTCCCAATGGCATTTCTCATTTTCAAATGGCATTTTGCATTTTCCAATGGCATTTTCCAATGGCATTTCGCATTTTCAAATGGCATTTTGCATTTTCCAATGGCATTTTCCAATGGCATTTCGCATTTTCCAATGGCATTTCGCATTTTCAAATGGCATTTCTCATTTTCCAATGGCATTTCGCATTTTCCAATGGCATTTTGCATTTTCCAATGGCATTTCGCATGTTCCAATGGCCTTCCTTCCTTCCTTCTTCCAAAAGAAATAGACTGCCTCTCCCAAACTACACACTAAACTTAGCCCACAGAGACCAAATGGCATAACTACTTTTCCAAAACAAACCATACAAAAAAATACACCACCCAGCCAGAAAAAAAATAATAACAATTACACCACACAGCCAAAAAATAATAATTACACCACACAGCCAAAAACAAGACCCATACAAACACAATACCACCTTTCAACTCTCTACACCCAATGCGACTGGGGGTGATATGCGATATCTCACCCACCTACTGGCGCTACAGACCCAAACCAACTGCAAATCGACTCAGGGACACCCCATCACTACACGTACCAAGTTTCAGCTCTCTACCACCCATGGATCACCTGGGATTTAACATTGATTTCACGTTGAGTTTTCGTTAATTTCACCACATATGGTGAAATATGTGCACTACAATATCTCGTGCCGCTAGAGCTACCAAACCAAGTGCATTCCACTGGGCGTCCCTCAATTAGTATACACAACAAATTTCAGCTCTCTAGGTGCAAAATAAAAGGGGGTGCAATACCATATCTCGGCGCCTGGTGGCGCTACAGCTCCCAAACCATGTGCAATCGATCGGGGGGCCCCCAAATACTATATATACCGAATTTCAGACCTGTAGGACCTACTTTAACCAAGTGCACCACTTTTTGAATGGGGTGGGGGGGTGGTGCACTTTCGTATTTGACCCCTTATACCTATTGTAGCCCTAATAAATCTGTGTGCACTTCCATATCTCGGCTTCTGGAGGTGCTACAGACACCAATCAAAGTGCATTCGACTGGGCGTCCCTCAATTAGTATACCCACCAAATTTGGGACCTCTAGGACCTATAGAACGGAAGTGCGCCCCCTAGGGGGGGGGCGCACTTTCGCATTTATCCCTATTAACCTATTGTAGCCCTAATAAATCTGTGTAAACTTCCATATCTCGGCTTCTGGAGGTGCTAGAGACACCAATCAAAGTGCTATCGAATCGGGGCGACCCCAGGAGTGCGCTCACACACCTGTCAGCTCTCTAGCACCAAAAGAACTGAAGGTGCAATACCATATCTCGGTGCCTGGTGGCGCTACAGAAACCAAACCAAGTGCATTCGACTCAGCGTCCTCTGATTAGTAAATGCACCCAATCTCTAGGAGAGTAAGATATGGGGAGGGGCGATCACTAGTGTGATGTGTGATTTTCTGCAAAGGATTCCAACAGTTTAGCAGAAAATCACACTATTGTACTAACCCCAACCTGCCTAGCCCTGCACCAGCTCTTTGAATAACCCTACCAGTTGTAGCCCTATGCAACTCAACCCTAAGGACTAAGTCCCACCCACCCAAAACAACAAGTCGGCCTTCCTTACAAAAAAAAAACCAGACTCCCTCACCCAAACTGCACACTAAACTTAGCCCTCAGTGAGGAAATGGCATTTCTCCATTTGAAATGGCATTTCTCATTTTCAAATGGCATTTCTCATTTTCAAATGGCATTTCTTATTTTACAATGGCCTTCCTCCCAAAAAAAACCCGACTCCCTCACCCAAACTGCACACTAAACTTAGCCCACAGTGAGCAAATGGCATTTCTCATTTTCAAACGGCCTTCCTTCCAAGAAAACACTACTCCCTCACCCAAACTACACACTAAACTTAGCCCTCAGTGACCAAATGGCATTTCGCATTTTCAAATGGCATTTCCCAATGGCATTTCTCATTTTCAAATGGCATTTTGCATTTTCCAATGGCATTTTCCAATGGCATTTCGCATTTTCAAATGGCATTTTGCATTTTCCAATGGCATTTTCCAATGGCATTTCGCATTTTCCAATGGCATTTCGCATTTTCAAATGGCATTTCTCATTTTCCAATGGCATTTCGCATTTTCCAATGGCATTTTGCATTTTCCAATGGCATTTCGCATGTTCCAATGGCCTTCCTTCCTTCCTTCTTCCAAAAGAAATAGACTGCCTCTCCCAAACTACACACTAAACTTAGCCCACAGAGACCAAATGGCATAACTACTTTTCCAAAACAAACCATACAAAAAAATACACCACCCAGCCAGAAAAAAAATAATAACAATTACACCACACAGCCAAAAAATAATAATTACACCACACAGCCAAAAACAAGACCCATACAAACACAATACCACCTTTCAACTCTCTACACCCAATGCGACTGGGGGTGATATGCGATATCTCACCCACCTACTGGCGCTACAGACCCAAACCAACTGCAAATCGACTCAGGGACACCCCATCACTACACGTACCAAGTTTCAGCTCTCTACCACCCATGGATCACCTGGGATTTAACATTGATTTCACGTTGAGTTTTCGTTAATTTCACCACATATGGTGAAATATGTGCACTACAATATCTCGTGCCGCTAGAGCTACCAAACCAAGTGCATTCCACTGGGCGTCCCTCAATTAGTATACACAACAAATTTCAGCTCTCTAGGTGCAAAATAAAAGGGGGTGCAATACCATATCTCGGCGCCTGGTGGCGCTACAGCTCCCAAACCATGTGCAATCGATCGGGGGGCCCCCAAATACTATATATACCGAATTTCAGACCTGTAGGACCTACTTTAACCAAGTGCACCACTTTTTGAATGGGGTGGGGGGGTGGTGCACTTTCGTATTTGACCCCTTATACCTATTGTAGCCCTAATAAATCTGTGTGCACTTCCATATCTCGGCTTCTGGAGGTGCTACAGACACCAATCAAAGTGCATTCGACTGGGCGTCCCTCAATTAGTATACCCACCAAATTTGGGACCTCTAGGACCTATAGAACGGAAGTGCGCCCCCTAGGGGGGGGGCGCACTTTCGCATTTATCCCTATTAACCTATTGTAGCCCTAATAAATCTGTGTAAACTTCCATATCTCGGCTTCTGGAGGTGCTAGAGACACCAATCAAAGTGCTATCGAATCGGGGCGACCCCAGGAGTGCGCTCACACACCTGTCAGCTCTCTAGCACCAAAAGAACTGAAGGTGCAATACCATATCTCGGTGCCTGGTGGCGCTACAGAAACCAAACCAAGTGCATTCGACTCAGCGTCCTCTGATTAGTAAATGCACCCAATCTCTAGGAGAGTAAGATATGGGGAGGGGCGATCACTAGTGTGATGTGTGATTTTCTGCAAAGGATTCCAACAGTTTAGCAGAAAATCACACTATTGTACTAACCCCAACCTGCCTAGCCCTGCACCAGCTCTTTGAATAACCCTACCAGTTGTAGCCCTATGCAACTCAACCCTAAGGACTAAGTCCCACCCACCCAAAACAACAAGTCGGCCTTCCTTACAAAAAAAAAACCAGACTCCCTCACCCAAACTGCACACTAAACTTAGCCCTCAGTGAGGAAATGGCATTTCTCCATTTGAAATGGCATTTCTCATTTTCAAATGGCATTTCTCATTTTCAAATGGCATTTCTTATTTTACAATGGCCTTCCTCCCAAAAAAAACCCGACTCCCTCACCCAAACTGCACACTAAACTTAGCCCACAGTGAGCAAATGGCATTTCTCATTTTCAAACGGCCTTCCTTCCAAGAAAACACTACTCCCTCACCCAAACTACACACTAAACTTAGCCCTCAGTGACCAAATGGCATTTCGCATTTTCAAATGGCATTTCCCAATGGCATTTCTCATTTTCAAATGGCATTTTGCATTTTCCAATGGCATTTTCCAATGGCATTTCGCATTTTCAAATGGCATTTTGCATTTTCCAATGGCATTTTCCAATGGCATTTCGCATTTTCCAATGGCATTTCGCATTTTCAAATGGCATTTCTCATTTTCCAATGGCATTTCGCATTTTCCAATGGCATTTTGCATTTTCCAATGGCATTTCGCATGTTCCAATGGCCTTCCTTCCTTCCTTCTTCCAAAAGAAATAGACTGCCTCTCCCAAACTACACACTAAACTTAGCCCACAGAGACCAAATGGCATAACTACTTTTCCAAAACAAACCATACAAAAAAATACACCACCCAGCCAGAAAAAAAATAATAACAATTACACCACACAGCCAAAAAATAATAATTACACCACACAGCCAAAAACAAGACCCATACAAACACAATACCACCTTTCAACTCTCTACACCCAATGCGACTGGGGGTGATATGCGATATCTCACCCACCTACTGGCGCTACAGACCCAAACCAACTGCAAATCGACTCAGGGACACCCCATCACTACACGTACCAAGTTTCAGCTCTCTACCACCCATGGATCACCTGGGATTTAACATTGATTTCACGTTGAGTTTTCGTTAATTTCACCACATATGGTGAAATATGTGCACTACAATATCTCGTGCCGCTAGAGCTACCAAACCAAGTGCATTCCACTGGGCGTCCCTCAATTAGTATACACAACAAATTTCAGCTCTCTAGGTGCAAAATAAAAGGGGGTGCAATACCATATCTCGGCGCCTGGTGGCGCTACAGCTCCCAAACCATGTGCAATCGATCGGGGGGCCCCCAAATACTATATATACCGAATTTCAGACCTGTAGGACCTACTTTAACCAAGTGCACCACTTTTTGAATGGGGTGGGGGGGTGGTGCACTTTCGTATTTGACCCCTTATACCTAACCCTAACCCTAACCCTAACCCTAACTCAACCCTAACTCAACCCTAACTCAACCCTAACTCAACCCTAACTCAACCCTAACTCAACCCTAACTCAACCCTAACTCAACCCTAACTCAACCCTAACTCAACCCTAACTCAACCCTAACTCAACCCTAGACAGAATTTTGGCGCTAAAAAAAAAACACATTAATGTCTTTTTAATTCTCCAACACTTTTACAATTACAAAACATGCAACTTGCCCCAGCCAGGACAAACTGTCATACATTGACAAACAACACCAAAAGATACATTAAAAGTAAACAAATTACCTTAAAATACAAGAAAAGACTACATAGTAATAAAAAACAGAGCGCTGTAAAAACTGAAAATAATTCTCAAATAACACTCGTTTCAAAGCAATACAAGTACATAAAACTACACCGACTGGTAGAAATAAAGGCCAAAAATAAATTACAGATGCATAAAATACAAAAAAAAAAAAAGTTTACAGCCATTACATTGAAATAACCATTATTACTGAACCATAAATATTGTAACTACAAGTACAGCATGACAAAAGACAAAATAAAATTAATTTATACAACAAGAGAGGGGGGAGGGGCAAAAAAAAACTGCCTATAAAAAGGTACATAAAGCACAAAAGGGGCCCAAATACAAAAAAAGTACACAAAACAATTAAACATGGGGAAGCTAAACCAGAATTAAATGGGCACAAACACTAAACTACAAAGTGATACAAAATTCAAAATGACCAACATCAAATGTTTCTATAAAAAAGGAATAATAAGAATACATTTCTAAATGTTGTTTGTGAGAAATGGGACAAAATTTGCTAAAATACACTGACTTTAAAGGGAAAACAAAACCGGTATAACATTATAACGGAATAAAAAGGACAATAAAATACAAACTTACGGCAGAGGTTGTGTTTGTCTTTAACATGGTCTGTGATTTTTCACAAACAGGGTGGTAAAAATGTAACTTCTGGGTAAGCAAGCGTACAACAAAAGATTTGTGGCAGTTTTACTTTTTCTTCTGGATTCAGCGCTCTGCTGCCACAGTGGACCGCACTCACCACCAACTGAACAGGGGTTGGAATTACACTTAGAAAGATGTAAAGGCCGCTGACAGATTACGCTGAGGATGATCTATTGTAATTTCTATCAATGAGGGACCATTTTTGGTAAATGCGACCTCTGAGAAAGCAAGTAACGCAGAGACAAGTGAGAATCACAATTAACAGTCTTTAATAATCCACAGAAATGGGTAAAACAAGGCCGGCAGGACACAAACGTAGCACTTACATGAACACTTATAGCACTGTACAAGGAAACATGAGGCAGACAACACTTTAAAATACAGGATCAATCACTTAAAAGTTCACCAAAGAAAGCTCTCCACATTTCAAACAGCAAACAACCCTAGCAGATAACTTCCTAATTCAGGAAAAAACAACTTCAGCACTCACCAACATCAGGCTCAATGAATTCAAGCGAGATGCCATCAAGGAACAGGACAGCGGCACATTCAACTCTTTTAAAAAGCTTCTCATCTTACCTGAAATACACAGAATTAGGGTTAATGTTCACCACTCAAAATTCAAAAGAGATGCACAGAGCATTCAAAGCAAATCTCCAGGTACTTCAGAGAAGAAAACATGTTTCACCCAAATTAAATTAAGGGACATCTTCTTTATGATTGGTTGATCTAGGAACAATCAGTAACCATAAATTGCTCATAAAAACACTTTTTTTAAAACCAATAAAATTGTCCATTTCAATGGACGCAGTGACTGAAGAGGTTTAAAAAAAAAAAAAAAAACTCACACAAACTACATGTGTCACAGTTGCACCAGGTAGATCCAGGACATAATCAAAGATGATTTAAAGTAAAACAAAGAACTCAAAACGAGGAGCAGACATGAAACACATAGTAACGTTATCAACTGACATTGAAACTGAGGAAACAAACAACTTAAATAGGAGTGGCAGGGGGTGTAGCAAATTAACAAGACAGGTGAACCAAATCAAAGCTAATAGGGACAAACCAATAAACACAGAAGTACAGGGGGAGACAAAAGGGAAAAACCAACTGAAGGCCATGTGAGGGGTGAAAACACTGGGAGAACAGAACAAAACAGAGACATAATCCTGACAATGAGTGTTGGACCTTTCCAATTATGTTTTACCACTGTACTAATACTAATTCTGTGAGAACAGTAATGACAGAATTTCCCAAGTGTACATCAAAAAACTATATCATAGGAGCAATTCTGACCTTTGGTTACAATGTGCACAAGAAGTCTTTAAAAAGGCAACAAATGACTAAGACATCTCGTCCACCTAAAGTCTGGGGTTCCCCTACTCATCTCATAAAAACTTGTGGACTTGGATCTGTACCTGCAGGTAACAGACTACCCTGGTCTGCTTCTCAAACATTAAACCTAACACTGCTTGATCAGGATGCATTAAAGAATGATAGCAATCCCAGTAGCTTTGTTGGAGACTATGAAGTTAATTAAATAAAAGGAGTAAATAAATGAGGTCAAGAGTCAAAGCTGAAATTGATTAATTGGCAGCTAAACTTTTCCTGAGTGGGGGGTGGACCGTATGAATTCATGCCAATGCAAGAGAAATGTATGCACAAAAACATCATTAAACAAACACAAATGGTGTTGATAATGCAAAAAAAAGCAATGTAATTAACTTTCAATCGACTGAAAAATAAAAAACAATATTAAGTCACAGATGCATTTTTATTTATTCTTGTTAGTATTATTATTATTAAAATAAGTTCTAATTACCTTGAGTTTTATTGATGATTATCAGTCTCTGAAATAGAAAAGTTCTATCAGTTATGAATGACATTATACATACATCACATGGAATAATATTTAACAAGAGTTTCAACACGGCATGACAAAGTACAATAGAAACTATTCTAATTAGTGATGCTGTCAACACTGAATGAGGCATGGCATGACAACAAATCCCAGACAGTAAACTGATGGCGTATCCAGCGTAGACATACTTTAGCTGCTGCAGCGCAGGGATTTACTGGGAAGACAATTTTAGAAATTCCAGAAACTTTTGCCCATATGGGTAAAATGAATGTCCATATGGGTAAGATCAAAATGGATTGGTAACGTTCTACAAAATATATTTTGTGTTCCACAGAAGCAAGTAATTCTTATGGGTTTTGGAACGACATGAGGGTGAGGAAATTACAGGATTTATTAGCAATAAAATCAATGCTTTACTCTCAAGTTCATTTCTATGTGACAAAATTGCATTTTTAATTTTGTTGCATTTGCCATGAATTCAGTAATATCTAGGTTATTCGTTTCTGTCCGGTTTTATTTATTCATTTATTTACTCCAATTGAAGGCCCTATGATCCAGCAATTCAATCATTCATGGGGGAACTCGTGGGCCGGATGGGCTGGATTTTTCCAGGGCCGAATTTTAACCCCAGTCCATCCCTGCTGCAGTGTGACGTGACATGGCAACTTGCGTCACGACAACTCACACCACGTCCATTGTAGACACAGTGTTAGTGTGTAGCTTGGGTATAGAGAATAGGAACCTATGTCACTGTGCATTGCATTCTGGGTAAAATTACTATTTATGTTAATATTTTTAAGAGTTCCTCACACTTTATTAGAATAAATAGACTAATAATTGAATCTCGTGTTATTAAAGGGATAGGTCACCCAAAAATTAGATGTTTATCTGCTTACCCCCAGAGCATCCAAGATGTAGGTGACTTTGTTTCCTCAGTAGAACACAAACAAAGATTGTTAACTTAAAGCGGTGCAGTCTGTCAGTGATTTAATGGTAGTGGATGGGCACCAGACCTTTGAAAGAAAAAAACAAAAAACATGCAGACAAATCCCTTCCAATCCGATACACTGATGTCCTAAGACACGAAACCTTTGATATACAGCAATGTCCAGCTAAGCTCAGCATCTGGCTTGTTACCTGTGTTCTTGCTCTGGCGTAGTATACGCAAAAGCTGGAAGGGAAAATCAGTGAAATGTCAACAGACCCGGATGAGTTTGTGCACGTAGACGTAATCTTTTAGCTTTAAATTGGTTTGAACAATCAGGATAAGCGCAAGTAATTACTATTTTGAATAGCCGCTATACCCACAATCTCTGTGCTCTGTGTAAACAATGAGTGTCACGCGACATATCGCTTCCGGAGTTTGCGTATTCTACGCCAGATTGCTACACGTGTAACGAGCCGGATGATGTGCTCCTACTCACGACAGTTGGACGTGGCTGTGTATCAAAGGTAAAAAATTATATAAATACTGTTCAGTTTCTCACAAAAAACGATCGTTTCGTGTCTTAGGACATCAATGCATCGTCACGGGCCGCAGGGTGTAATTTGGATTTGTCTGTGCATTTTTTTTTTTTTTTACTTTCAAAGGTCTGGTGCCCGTCCACTGCCATTAAATCACTAACAAACTGCACCGGTTTTAGTTAAAAATCATTGTTTGTGTTCTGCTCATGAAACAAAGTCACCTACATCTTGGATGCCCTGGGGGTAAGCAGATAAACATCACATTTTCATTTTTGGGTGAACTATCCCTTTAAAGTTTGTGGTCAGTTTTTAAATTTGTGAAATAAGTGTCTTATGTTCACCAAGAAAACTGCACTTATTTGATCATAAATAAAAACAGTAATGTTTCTGATTACATTTTTTTAAATATGTGAATATATTGTAAAAAGTTAATTTATTCCTGTTTTTGCAAAGCTGAATTTTCAGCATCATTTCTGAAGGATCGTGTGACACTGAAGATTGGCATAATGGGTGTGTGTGGGTTCAAATGCGACGTGATTGTTCAGCGCGCACGCCCATTACAGCACGTAGAAATCACACAATTTACGTAAATATAATATAATATAATATAATATAATATAATATAATATAGCTTTAGAAATATATAGTAATATAATATAATATAATATAGCTTTAGAAATATATAATAATATAATATAATATAATATAATATAATATAGCTTTAAAAATGGTAAGCGTGGTGTAGAAATAACATTGAAAATAACGTTGATTAAAAAGGCATCTAGTACACATATTTACACATGATGAACAATTAAGTTTTTTTAAATATGTTTTCAAAATATATTTTAATTTATTTAACAATGCTTTAGATATATGTGAAGATATTACATGTATGGGTGTAATTAACGTGAATTTATTAATAGGCTACATAAGGGCTGTGGTTTATCTAATGATGTTTTAACTACTGTGATTTATAATGTTTTTATTTATGCATTATAGTCATTTTAATGTAGTGATTGTTAAAATAATTTCAGAAATAGGTGTACTAATGCACAGCACAAGCATTTTCAACGAGATATAACCCACTAGAGGGCACTTATTGCTCGATTTCTGCCATAAATCCAAATATACAGTATGTTTACATATTGTTTGCGAATGTAGATGCTTAATAACAAATAATTTAAGTGCAGGTTTTGCAGTGACACAGAACTTAAAATGATTTCTACAATCTATTTCTATACTTGCTTCATTTATGTGGCTATATTAGAGGTATGTGGTCCGAAATAAGCGTCCTTAGGCTAAATTTGGAGTGAATTAGACGGAACAAACAAAGCCCAGTTTTCAATGTCTATTTTTGGACTAAATTTGGATCAAATCAGATGGCCCAAACAATTAAAGACCAATTTTAAACATCGATTTTTGGGCCAAATTTGGACTAAATTTAGACGGACCAAACAAGGACCAATTTTCAAGGTCGATTTTTGGGCTAAAAGAAGTCCATGACGGGCCGACTTGATTTAGCCAATATTCAAAGAAGGACAATTTGTCCCCCCCAATATTTGATCATACTGTATGATTATGCGGGCAATATCGATGTGATTGCAAATACGTCTTTCTTTCCAGCTCCGAAAATATAAAATCCCGGCCGGTCCATTTCCCAAATCCATTCGACTGGCCTTACACTATACATTAACAAAACCTAATCCATGTCATGTTTTCCCCTATACCTTTAGTAGCTCATGCACCGTCAGTGAGTTAGGAAAAAACAAACAGAAGAAGAGCGTGAAATCTGACAGACATTTGGCACATATCTATGAATGGTAAATATCCTGTTTTTGGCTGTTTTTGGAAGAAAAAGAAAGTAAGTTTCTGGAGATTTTAGGCATTTTTAACAGAAGTGAGAAGTAATTAATTTAATGTTCTAAGGTACCGGACAGCATGACATTAATAGCTCTTAACCCTTGTATGGTGTTCGGGTCTGTAGGACCTTTACTCTGTCCTCCTCCTGTCAGGCCTTGCTGTTATATATATATATATATGTGTGTGTGTGTGTGTGTGTGTGTGTGTGTGTGTGTGTGTGTGTGTGTGTGTGTGTGTGTGTGTGTGTGTGTGTGTGTGTGTGTGTGTGTGTGTGTGTGTGTTCTTGTATAGTATATGGTTTATGAGGACACAAATGTGTATAATGACTTGGGTATTACAACGTAAACATGGTTTATGAGGACATCTGTGTCCTCATAAACCAAACGGCTTAAAAAACATACTAAATGGTGTTTTTTGAACTTCAGAAAAGGCCAAAAGTTTTCTGTGATTGGTAGGTTTAGGGGTAGGCTTAGTGTAGGAGGATAGATTATACAGTTTGTACATTTGTAAAACCATTACGCCTATGGAGAGTCCCTGTATGAACCTACTAAGGAAGTCAATGGGGTCCATCAACTGGTTACAGACATTTTTCAAAATATCTTCTTTTGTGTTCAGCAGAAGAAAGAAATTCTTACAGGTTTTAAACAACTTGAGGGTGAGTAAATGATGACAGAATTTTCATTTTTGGGTGAACTATCCCTTTAAATTCAGCTTTGTGACTTAATAGCCTGTATGCTGATGCTGTAATCATTACAGGGTGAGTACACGTTGGTTTGATGATCAGATGTAATAATTCCTTGTTGTGTTATACAATTACAAACATTTGGACTCTGACTTTTATTTTATTTTGATTTAAAAAATGTGTGCATGCGCCAACACAAAAAGTCCCACAGCTGTCCCCCCAATGTGTGATTGACAATTTCGCCCCTTGACTGTAGTGTGTAACCCTTGGAAACTGTAACGTTGCTGGAAGATACAGGGCGACAGAGGATCTAGATGCAGTAGTTTATTGGGAATCCGTGAAAAAAAAAATCCAGAGGGAACAGGAACTCAGACAAGGGCAAGAGACAACCATTACACATTTAACAACTGACAAAAGCATAGGGCAAACACAAGGACTATTTATACACAGGTCTGAGGTAATGATCTAATGAGTAACCGTGGGAACTAACGAGGAAGTGGGTGTGGTCAAATGAGTGTCCATGGTGATAAACAAGGGAGCAGAGTGGCAGGGAGAGACAAAAACTACAAAATGAAAGTCCTTAGACACAGACACAGAAACACAGACCGGAATCGTGACAGAAACAGAGCCCTAAGCATACTAGCCCTAATTTGGGATTTTTGTAGCAAAAACAAGAATGTTTTTATTTGGTTTTAGACCCCTGCCATGTTTTGTGGGCCTGGGAGGCCATTTTGTGAACCATGGGCATGTCTGAACAAGTCCCAAAGTGGGCAGTTGAAGTGTGTGCCAGTGCACAACCTGGGTTGGACTTAGTCAAGCCTATGGATTTTTGTTCCCCTAACCCTAAAAAGACGTTGAGATTCGTTTTTTGAGTGGTGGAACCCCACCACACCCTAAACCTAACATTAGTGGAGCACATACACCTAGGAGGAACAGCCCTGAACCTTCTAGCCCTCTTTTGGGAATTTTTTTGCAACAATTTTAAACAATTTTTTGCCTTGGTGGGCCTTGGGGATCATTTTGGAAGCCATGGGGCATGTCTGGGCAAGTCCTAAAGCAGGCAGTTGAAGTGTGTGCCAGTGCACAACCTGGGTTGGAATTTCTTCTGGCCTATGGACCCATGAACCCTAACCCTAATTTGACAGGGGTCGAAAATGGGCACAACACCGGCCCTAGGGGCATAAAAAAGTCGGGCCCCGATGGGCTCGGGCTCGAATGCAGGGCTCTAGCCATGAATAAGCACATGTTGTAAATAAAAGCGCTGAATTTAATTATCTCTCTGTTGTCTACATGCTCATTATTAGTCTTGTGAAGTTGGAGTCACGAATGCTAAGATAAACCGTCATGTCCTGTTCCAACAAAGACGTAACTTGCCTGAATTAAATACAGTCACTAATGAGCGTCTATATGCTCATCATTCGTCTCGTGAAGTCGCTTCCATTTTGCCGTTCACTCACTGGGTTGATGCTCATGAAATGCTCCAGCACAGCCACCGCATATAACTTAACAAGATTCTCTAAAACACCCCGAATTAACATTTACTATATAACCATCATTCCGCTAATAAACATCTTCTAAATAAATATAACTAAGAAATTGAATGCGCTTTGTCAGCACGCATTTCATAATCATAATCTTTTTTCAAAAACGTAATTGTGATAAAACATATCAGAAATGCAATAAAAACGATGTTTTGTTTGTTTTATTTCAATATTTCAGAATATTACTCAGTAAATTAACATTATCCAGCAAATTATTATTCACTCTTTAGCCTATAAACAGCTTTATAAACCTAATAAAACTGTAGTTTTAAATGAGGTTACATTTGTGCAAAGTTGATATGACTCCTGTGCTTGAAGACAGATATTCTATTTTGCTTATTGGTAATGTTGAGTGTTGCTGCTCATGCTTTTCATAAAATATTTTTATTGTTGTAATATGAATATTAAATTTAATTTGAAAGACTGCTAACATTCAACACTTTTTTTAAGATGACCAAAATAAAAAATAGACAGCAATATGGACTTACTTCACTCACTTGAAGATTTTATTTTTGAACAAAAACACTTTAGTGACAGTGCACTTCTTGTATTTTTTGCACTTTCAGACCTCTCTATTTATTGGTGTATAAATAGGAGTTTTGATTTGTATGCAAGGATGGAGTGATTGTTATAAATAAAACGGTTTGTTCAGTTCAGTGGTGTTGTAATCATTGTGTCAAAAACAGAAGTATAATAGTAAATAAATATTGGTTATGAATATTGGTTATCGGGCACATAAACTTGGTATCGGTACTAAAAAAATCAATATCGGTCAATCACTAAATAAGACACAAAATAATTTCACCATTTATTGAAGCAAAGCATTATGGCAAACAGAAACTAGTTTGACAAATTGGTTTTGACAAATTTATAATACAAATCAATTTATTTTAACTACAATTTTGTGAGTAACAAAGACAGTGCACAAATACTACTGATTACTAGATTTCTACAATTAAATTCAGCAAAATAAAACTGCTGTACAAAAAAAAACTGTATATATAGGTTTATAACATTTTAACATTCAAATATATTTTTTAATCAAAATCATTGTCTTGCATTAGGGTTAGGGTTAACAATGCATTGTATTTTAATTTCTTTAACATCCGAGAAAGGAAAATGCAAAATGCAAGTTATGGTGTAACAGGTGCTGAAATTCCCCCCCAAAAAACTAAAGAATAATTATTGCATGTATCAAGTTAATCACAATTTTCATTAAGTAAAACCAAGAGTAATGTATCACAAAAGCAGATGATAGAGTTTTCACAATAGTAATTTTAGGTTTAAATGTGACACATGAAAAAAAAAACCTTTGCAAAATTACATTGTTTCATTCCATAGCAGAAGCAGGAGCATGAACAGCATACTAGACAGAACCGGTGCAACAGCAGAAGATGTTTGCATTATAGTAACATTTTGTGTTGTCTGAGTTTGCTTGGTGGTTGAAGGTGAATCTTGCTGTTGCACTGAAAGTATAGGAAAACAAATACAAACCAACCAATGAAGGACCAATTCCAGCAAATGATTAGCTACATTCAAAAATAGTTTGAGGAAATTAGGAAACTCACCAACAATAATACTGTTAGGAATCACGTCAAGGAACACTTTTGATTCAGCAATTGCTGTCGTTAAAGATTCTTCAATGCTTGTTGCATTTGGAAGCACAGTCTGGTTTTTAAAAATAAGTTCTGTATCCACACCCACTGACCCAGGCCTGAAAGAAAAAAGATAGACAATAACCACTACAATAAAGGTGTAGGCTTGATTTTGACTACTATCTTGCTTTTAGGTTCAGTTATTAAAATGACTAAATTACAGAAAATAAATGATACATTGACTGCAACATAATCAGATATTACTATTTTGTTGGTGGTTCTGTGTTTTTGATTACAACAGCCATTTTCCTAGTCACACACACACACACACACACACACACATACATACATACATATTGTAATGCCAAGCCAGCAGAGGGAGCCCTCACCCGAATACTGACTGCTTACACTCCCTCTGCTGCTTCTACAGTCACTTCCTGTTTGGTACTATTTAAACATAGGCTGCATTCGAAATCGCATACTTCCATACTATTTAGTAGGCAAAAAGCAGTAGGCAAAGAAAAAGTATGCATGAAATCTCAAAAACCACAAAAGAGTAGGCGAGATTTACCTGGATGAAGCACTATTTCTCGCGAGATTCAGGTGTACGTATACCTAAGTATCGTTCGAATATGCCTACTTACCTACTATATAGTAGGCGAAATGGGTACGTGAGAAGAGTAAGCACAAAAGAGTAAGCGAGAGATCCCCGGATGCCTACTGCATCCTGCCCAGATTTCGAAGTGCAGATCGAGGGATAGTTTTCTACTTTTCTATCCCAGAAGCCCAGGGGAGATCAATACGTCATTATCGAACAAGATGGAGAACAGCAGCAAGGGTGTTTTCAAAAGTGAGTAACCTTATGCTGTTCCTTGTGTTACAATCGTGTAGAACAGACTGTTAAATCGTTTAAGGTGTAACAGTATAGTATATTTGTGATTGTTCTGTAAAAACATGTTTTATATGTATAGCAAACAGGGGAGATCCAGTAAACACACGTATATCTCCAAAGTGAATGTACATAAACCATATATATCTTAAAGATGATTGTTAAATGTCTATTTAATATGTGACAGAAAAAAGTTCGAAAAGAATTCCAGATGAGCACGTAATAGACATCTGAGTGTTGTGTGCTGTTACAGTAGAATTCACTGCTGTCAACACTGTTTACTTTATATGAATGGAATGTAAATAAACGCATGTACATATAGTAACTAAACATAACTGATCTTTTTTATTAATATAAATAGAGGAGCATTTGTGTTGGATAAAATGCGAGTGTAAATGCAGTATTAAGCACATGAATCACAGACATGACTTGAAACTTTTCTGGATGTTACAGGGACAGGACGTGATGGACGGCAGAGACAGGTGAAGCTGGACACGGTGGTCAGCTGCTTCATCAGAATAAAGCTGCAGAATTGGCACAGCTGCGTTGATGGCAGTAGTTATTTACAGGCTGTGAACACATGATTGTCAGAACAATTACTTTGAATAAAGCGTTGTTTTATGTGTCTTTGACTTGTATTTATTTATCATCAAGGTTACTTTTATTTATTTTTTTACAAATTTATTCATGTTTCTTGTTGTCAGTTAATAAAATATAGCATTAATTTATTACTTGACTGAGAATTGAGATGTATTCACATTGACTGCATAGTCATGAATATGTCATGCATATGGCGTATTAAAAAAAATACATGTAGTTCATTTTACTAAAAATATAATTAATTAGTGGTTAGCATTTATCAGTATTATTGTTCATAAGAGTTGGTGTTGTCTAGCAATGCATTCCGAGGTCATCTATAATTTCTAAGTGTAAAATCAAAAGTCTTCTCCAAAGACGTGATCTTCCAGCAGCTGATTGACGTCTCCTTTGTGCAGATATTGCAAACATTGCAAACATGGAGGGCAACGTACTAGGTAGGGTTGTTGTGATGCCATTGGGTGTTCTGTGCACCTGTCACCTTTATTTTATTTTATTATCACTGCAGAACTTATAAGTACATACAACAGCAGGAAAAGATAGTAGGCTGTTTTATCAGTAAAAAATCATAATGACAGAAAAAACTATAAAGGGTTTGCGTACATGTGATTCTCTACACATGAAAAAAATATTAAATATCTTTAAATTATCGTAATATTCATATAATCATAATGCATTAACATTGCATGTGTTTTTTTTTGTTATTTATAATCCTCTGGGATGAAACAAGAGAAATCCAACAATAAACAGAGGGAAACAAAGGAGATTTCAAGCCAGTTTTGCGTGTGGATAAACAATTTTGCACATAAATAAATTGAAAACCAATTCAAGTGGTTACGATTTTAGGTTTTCGTAACAAAAAATAACATCTTTAAGGATTACACTGGGTTACAGCCTAAAAACGTACTACAATCATAAAGGTATCTGTTTCTTCTAGAAGACCACAAAATGAGAAATTTGATCAACATCATAATATATACAAATAGATGAATTAAACCTGTCGCTCATATCTTTTAAATTGTTGCTCTTGTTTTAACGTCGTAGATCACATGATAATGTCATCATGGTGGATGATGTCCGAATCGCGTTCATACTCAATGAGATTTGGCTGTAGAGTAGGTACTCTTTTAGCGCTTGTTAAGTACGTACTTATTGAAATGAAGTACTTACTCATTAAGTATGCGATTTCGAATGCAGCCATAGACCATGTGCTCGCTCCTCGCGAAGTATTGCCAGTTAATCCTGCCTTACCGAGCGTTCTACATTATTACTCTGTCTGACTACCTGTTGCTGATTCTGCCTTGCCTTGTATTCACAAGTTTACGGATTACCCCATTGGATTGTTTGCTTTATTGGACTGCCTCACGACTTTGATCTACTGCCTGCCTTTTGACTATTGTTTCTCTGATTGCCCCACTGTATTGTTTGCTGTTCGGATTGCCTCGCTCGTTACTGACCTCTTGCCTGCCCTACTGTTTCTGAATTGTTTAATAAACGTCCGCATATGGATTCCAACCCAGCCTCAGCATCTACGTTACAGAATACTTCGCTTACCATAAATCCAGCGGATGTTTCTAACCTTCAGACGGCGTTCGCTTACCAAAGCGAGATGTTAAAGAGCTACCAGGAACAACTCACCAAATTTCAGTCAGTCAACGAGCATTTGACTCAATACATCAGATCTCTACCTCCTCCCACGCCACGTACGGTAAGCTTCGCCCTTCCTGACAAATTCGATGGCACTGCTGAATTATGTAAGGGGTTTGTTCGTCAAGTTAAATTGTACTTCGATCACCAAGAAGACAAATTTGAAACTGAAGAGAAGAAGTGTGCTTTCCTCATGACTTTATTAACCGGCAAAGCTATTGATTGGGCTTCAGCAGTATGGGATTCCGATCCCCGTTTCAAATACTCCATTGACTATTTCATTGAACAGCTCTGTGAAGTGTTTGAATATCCCACGGGGGGCAGGGATATATCAACACAAATTATTAATATTAAACAAGGTAACCGGACTGCTGCTGAATTCGTAGTCAAATTCAGAACACTGGCCGCTCAGAGTGGATGGAACGACATTTCTCTAAAAGCCATGTTTTTCAACAGTTTAAATTCTGATCTCCAAACTGAGCTAGTCTGCCGAAGAGAAGACTTCTCCTTCTCAGAATTCGTCTCTCTCACAGTTAAAATCAACAATCTCATGCGGCAAGCTCCCAAACGAAAAGTTGAGAGGGGTAATCCACGAAGTTCATCAGTTTCGTCAATGATGGTATCTCAACCACAGGAGTAACCAGTGCAACTAAATGTTTCCAGGCTATCAGAGGAAGAGAGGGAGAGGCGTCGAGTTCACCGCTTATGCTATTATTGTGGAGGAGCAGGTCATCGCAGCCTCGGATGCCCACAAAAACACCAAGCCAGCTCCAGGGTAAATATTAATCATTTCTCTACTCTCATCAATCGAACATTGACACTCCCTATTTCCCTTAAGAGTGATACTCTGTCTCTTGAATTGACAGCTCCACTATCGACACTTTTGAAGGGCAAACCTTCCAAACTTGGATGGAATGAAGAGGCCAACCAAGCCCCTATTCTGAAACACCCCGACCCTAACCTAACATTCGTTGTAGAGGTGGACGATTCGGACGTTGGGATCGGGGCAGTCCTTTCTCAGAGGCACGGTCAACCAGGCAAGCTACATCCTTGTGCCTCTTCTCCAGGAAACTAACCAGCGCCAAACGTAATTATGATGTAGGAAATAAGGAACTCCTTTCCATGAAAGCCGCAATCCGAAGAATGACGACATTGGCTAGAGGGCGCACCTCACCCGTTCCAAGTTATAATTGACCATAAGAACCTGGAATATATCAAAGGTGCCAAACGTTTAAATCCTCACCAGGCTCGCTGGGCCCTCTTTTTCACCCGCTTCCAATTCACAGTGACTTACAGACCAGGTAGTAAAAATAGCAAGGCTGATGCTCTCTCTAGGCGACACGATCTCCCCATAGAACGTCCAACCTCTGAATCCATACTTCCACCCACCGTAATTCTAGCCCCTATCTCTTGGGACATCATGGAGGAAATCCAACGGGAGCAGCAACATGATCAACCACCCGCAAACTGCCCTCCTAATAAACACTATGTACCTACAATTCTACGTCAACACGCAATACAGTGGGTCCACTCTTCATTAAGTGCGGGGCACCCTGGTATCTCACGAACACTCCATCTCATCCAGAACACATTTTGGTGGCCATCAATAACAAAGAATGTAACCACGTGCGTCAAGTCCTGCCCAATCTGTACACAATCTAAGACCCCCAAGGAACTACCCTCCGGTCTCCTCCAGCCATTACCCATTCCACAACGCCCATGGTCACACCTCTCCATTGACTTTATAACCGATTTACCTCCCTCCAATAACTTCACAACCATATTAGTAACAATTGACCGCTTCTCCAAATCTTGCCGTCTCATACCATTAAAGGGACTACCCACAGCAATGGAGACAGCCCTAGCCCTGTTCCATAATGTTTTCAGAATCTATGGTCTCCCTGAGGATATTGTCAGCGATAGGGGCACTCAGTTCACTTCCCAAGTCTGGAGAGCATTTTGTAAACAACTTGATATTAATGTGAGCCTCACATCAGGGTACCATCCTCAAGCCAACGGCCAGGTTGAATGACTCAATCAAGAAATTGGACGCTATCTAAGAACCTACTGCAGCCGAGAGCAACACAGATGGTCGGAGTTTCTCCATTGGGCAGAATATGCTCAGAACTCCTTAACTCAATCTTCCACAGGCCTTACTCTTTTTCAATGCGTCCTGGGGTTCCAATCGCCCATGTTCCCGTGGTCTGGTGAACCCTCCTCAGTTCCAGCCATAGATGACCAGATGCGACGTAGTGAGAGGGTGTGGGACAGTGCTCATGTCCGTCTCCAGCGGGCCATAAGGACGCAAGAGGTCCAGGCCAACAGACGACGACGCCCACATCCTCCCTACCAACCTGGACAACGGGTCTGGCTCTCAACGAAAGACATCAAGCTTCGGCTGCCCAGCAGGAAGCTCTCTCCAAGGTTTGTAGGACCATTTAAAATTCTACGAAGAATTAATGAGGTTACCTACCAATTAGAGCTTCCTGCTAATTACCGTATCTCTCCCTCTTTCCATGTCTCCCTCCTCAAACCGGTCCACCGGAATGCTGACCCCGGCCATGAAGCCCCAGAACCACCACCACCACTAGAGATTGATGGGACTCCCGCTTATCAGGTGAAAGAGTTGCTGGACTCGCAACGTCGAGGGGGTCAGCTCCAATATTTGGTGGACTGGGAGGGGTATGGACCTGAGGAGAGATCCTCCTGGACATCCTGGACCCATCTCTCACTGAAAAGTTTCATCGAGCCAGACCGACCAACCTGCACCTAGACCACGGGGACGTCCACGTCGAACTCCAGGAGTCGCTCCTAGTGGGGAGGGGGGAGGGGGGATTCTGTAACGCTAAGCCAGCAGAGGGAGCCCTCACCCGAATACTGACTGCTTACACTCCCTCTGCTGCTTCTACAGTCACTTCCTGTTTGGTACTATTTAAACACAGACCATGTGCTCGCTCCTCGCGAAGTATTGCCTTACCGAGCGTTCTACATTATTACTCTGTCTGACTACCTGTTGCTGATTCTGCCTTGCCTTGTATTCACAAGTTTACGGATTACCCCATTGGATTGTTTGCTTTATTGGACTGCCTCATGACTTTGATCTACTGCCTGCCTTTTGACTATTGTTTCTTGGATTGCCCCACTGTATTGTTTGCTGTTCGGATTGCCTCACTCGTTACTGACCTCTTGCCTGCCCTACTGTTTCTGAATTGTTTAATAAACGTCCGCATATGGATTCCAACCCAGCCTCAGCGTCTACGTTACAGATATATACAAGGATTTAGGTTTTCTTTTGATATTGGTGGTGACGTAACAGTAGAGACCAACAAACCCAATCATTCACACCCCCCAATCAGCTTTACCCACATATACAGTACACTAACATAAGTATATATAGAAAATCTCTGTTGTTCATCACCATATGAAAGCTGTTTAACTATATATAAAAGTGATCATTTTCTCCTGCATTTTTTTCTCTTGCTGCAGCAATTTCCAGCATTTGTTTACATGATACTGTTTCAATTGTATCTTGCTATTTCAATGTGTATGCTCATCTGTGAACTACTTGCAGATACTGTTCATCAGATATCCCCACTCCAAAAGCATTTTTGTGATGACCCTTTCATCATATATCTTCCTGTCTATATCCTTTATGTTTATGCTTGCAGGAGACTACTTGGATGATTTATCTATTGGGTAACACCAAACTAGAAAGAAATAAAGAAAAAGAACGAAAGAAAGAACAGAAGGAAAAAAGAATGAAAGAACGATAGAACGAAAGGGAAATATATAAAAGTTTGGTACCAGAATCTTATCACGTAGCATCTAAGGAAGCGGGTCCCATAAATTTCCCGGTAGATTCGATTGAGCTACAGAAAAACAAAAAGAAAAATAATTATACTAAACTCACAGACGTTGGACAGAATTTAGAAAAAAAAACTACTATATAAAATGAAAATATTTCTTAGACAACCTCAATAGTAATGTTTGTTGACAGAATCTGATACTCCATAGAAGCAGGATCATTGTAAGCATCAATGTATTGCCTTTGTAAACGGATTTGCAGAATAACAAATCCCTCGCCTGGCACTGCTGAACCTGTGGAGGCTTTAGTTGATAGATGAGTGGTTTGCAGTGAAGATGTGGTTGAGGTGGTAGTGACAACTTTAGAGTGTGTCGACTTTGCAAATATTACAGAAGTGGTGATATGATTACCAGCTGCACTGGACACAGACACTGCACTGCCAGATGGACTAGAAAGAACAGTTGTGCTTGATACATCTGTATGATGTACACTGTTTGACATTCCAGCAGAAATAGTTGTGTTTGATAAAACAGTATGAATTGCATTGTTTGAATGGCCATCTGGAGCAGTTGTGACTGGCGTATTGGTTGAAATTGTAGTATTTGGATAATGATTAGTAATGGCTTTGCTTGAAAGATTTTTAGAGACAGTTGTGTTGATCTTAGCAGGCAGAATAAATGTACTTGAGGGATAAGTTGTCACTGTGAAGGTGGAAGAGCTTGGTTGAACAGTTGTGTTTGAAAGATTAGTGAGAACTACAGTGGTCAAGGTTCCGTTATGAACAGTTGTGCTTGGTCGCTCAATATTAACTGTAGTATTTGATCCAACAGTGGGCCTTGTTGGATTGTTTAAAACTGTAGTGACTGGGGGATCAGTAAGAGCAGTTGTGTTTGAATGATTTGTAGAATTCCCAGTGCTTGAATGTCCATAGGGAGCAGTGTGTGATAGATGAGCAGAGTCTGCTGTGCTTAATGCTTTAGGAGAAGCAGTGTCACCTGTTGTGTTTGATGAACCAGCTGTGACTGCAGTGTCTGTAAAACCAGTAGGTAATAGTGTGCTTGACAGATTAGCAGGAACTACAGTGGTTGAGGTTTCAGTATGAATAGTTGTGTTTTGTCTATCAGTGGGAACTGCATTGCTTGAAACATTAATACGAAGAGTTGTGTTTGAAAGATGTGTAAGGACTTTGGTGGTTGAGGTATCAGGAGGAACAACTGAGCGTGATTGATCAGTAAGAACTGAAGCAGTTGTGAAAGCAACAGGAAGAGATGATTTTGATGAACCTGGTGAATATGTAGTTGTGTTGGGGCCAGTAGGAGCAGTTGTGCTTGATAGATCTGTAGGAACTGCAGAGGTCGGGGTTCCGTTATGAAGAGTTCTGCTTGATTGCTCAATATGAACTTTAGTACTTGATCCAACAGTTGGACTGGTTTGATTATTTAAAAGTGGAGTGACTGAGGGATCAGTAAGACCAGTTGTGTTTGAATGATTTGTAGAATTCCCAGTGCTTGAATATCCATAGGCAGCAGTGTGTGATAGATGAGCAGAGTCTGCTGTGCTTAATGTTCCTGGAGAAGCAGTTGTGCTTGATTTCTGAGTGGGAACTGTAGATAGTATGGGAACATTAGCAGACAAAGTACCTGACAGATGAGTGTCACCTGTTGTGTTTGATGAACCAGCTGTGACTGATGGACCAGTAGCGACTGCAGTGTCTGTAAAACCAGTAGGTAATAGTGTGCTTGTCAGATTAGCAGGAACTACAGTGGTTGAGTTTTCAGTATGAATAGTTGCGCTTTGTCTATCAGTGGGAACTGCATTGCTTGAAACATTAATACGAAGAGTTGTGTGTGATAGATGAGCAGAGTCTGCTGTGCTTAATGTTCCAGGAGAAGCAGTTGTGCTTGATTTCTGAGTGGGAACTGTAGATAGTATGGGAACATTAGGAGACAAAGTACCTGACAGATGAGTGTCACCTGTTGTGTTTGATGAACCAGTAGCGACTGCAGTGTCTGTAAAACCAGTAGGTAATAGTGTGCTTGACAGAGTAGCAGGAACTACAGTGGTTGAGGTTTCAGTATGAATAGTTGCGCTTTGTCTATCAGTGGGAACTGCAGTGCTTGAAACATTAATACGAAGAGTTGTGTGTGATAGATGAGCAGAGTCTGCTGTGCTTAATGTTCCAGGAGAAGCAGTTGTGCTTGATTTCTGAGTGGGAACTGGAGATAGTATGGGAACATTAGGAGACAAAGTACCTGACAGATGAGTGTCACCTGTTGTGTTTGATGAACCAGCTGTGACTGATGGACCAGTAGCGACTGCAGTGTCTGTAAAACCAGTAGGTAATAGTGTGCTTGACAGAGTAGCAGGAACTGCAGTGGTTGAGGTTTCAGTATGAATAGTTGCGCTTGGTCTATCAGTGGGAACTGCATTGCTTGAAACATTAATATGAAGAGTTGTGTTTGAAAGATGTGTAAGGACTTTGGTGGTTGAGGTATCAGGAGGAACAACTGAGCGTGATTGATCAGTAAGAACTGAAGCAGTTGTGAAACCAACAGGAAGAGATGCTTTTGATGAACCTGATGAATATGTAGTTGTTTTGGGGCCAGTAGGAGCAGTTGTGTTTGACAGATCTGTAGGAACTGCAAAGGTCGAGGTTCCGTTATGAACAGTTTTGCTTGATTGCTCAATATGAACTTTAGTACTTGACCCAACAGTTGGACTGGTTTGATTATTTAAAACTGGAGTGACTGAGGGATCAGTAAGAGCAGTTGTGTTTGAATGATTTGTAGAATTCCCAGTGCTTGAATATCCATAGACAGCAGTGTGTGACAGATGAGCAGAGTCTGCTGTGCTTAATGTTCCAGGAGAAGCAGTTGTGCTTGATTTCTGAGTGGGAACTGTAGATAGTATGGGAACATTAGGAGACAAAGTACCTGACAGATGAGTGTCACCTGTTGTGTTTGATGAACCAGCTGTGACTGATGGACCAGTAGCGACTGCAGTGTCTGTAAAACCAGTAGGTAATAGTGTGCTTGTCAGATTAGCAGGAACTACAGTGGTTGAGTTTTCAGTATGAATAGTTGCGCTTTGTCTATCAGTGGGAACTGCATTGCTTGAAACATTAATACGAAGAGTTGTGTGTGATAGATGAGCAGAGTCTGCTGTGCTTAATGTTCCAGGAGAAGCAGTTGTGCTTGATTTCTGAGTGGGAACTGTAGATAGTATGGGAACATTAGGAGACAAAGTACCTGACAGATGAGTGTCACCTGTTGTGTTTGATGAACCAGTAGCGACTGCAGTGTCTGTAAAACCAGTAGGTAATAGTGTGCTTGACAGAGTAGCAGGAACTACAGTGGTTGAGGTTTCAGTATGAATAGTTGCGCTTTGTCTATCAGTGGGAACTGCAGTGCTTGAAACATTAATACGAAGAGTTGTGTGTGATAGATGAGCAGAGTCTGCTGTGCTTAATGTTCCAGGAGAAGCAGTTGTGCTTGATTTCTGAGTGGGAACTGGAGATAGTATGGGAACATTAGGAGACAAAGTACCTGACAGATGAGTGTCACCTGTTGTGTTTGATGAACCAGCTGTGACTGATGGACCAGTAGCGACTGCAGTGTCTGTAAAACCAGTAGGTAATAGTGTGCTTGACAGAGTAGCAGGAACTGCAGTGGTTGAGGTTTCAGTATGAATAGTTGCGCTTTGTCTGTCAGTGGGAACTGCATTGCTTAAAACATTAATACGAAGAGTTGTGTTTGAAAGATGTGGAAGGACTTTGGTGGTTGAGGTATCAGGAGGAACAACTGAGCGTGATTGATCAGTAAGAACTGAAGCAGTTGTGAAACCAACAGGAAGAGATGCTTTTGATGAACCTGATGAATATGTAGTTGTTTTGGGGCCAGTAGGAGCAGTTGTGCTTGATAGATCTGTAGGAACTGCAGAGGTCGGGGTTCCGTTATGAAGAGTTCTGCTTGATTGCTCAATATGAACTTTAGTACTTGATCCAACAGTTGGACTGGTTTGATTATTTAAAAGTGGAGTGACTGAGGGATCAGTAAGACCAGTTGTGTTTGAATGATTTGTAGAATTCCCAGTGCTTGAATATCCATAGGCAGCAGTGTGTGATAGATGAGCAGAGTCTGCTGTGCTTAATGTTCCTGGAGAAGCAGTTGTGCTTGATTTCTGAGTGGGAACTGTAGATAGTATGGGAACATTAGCAGACAAAGTACCTGACAGATGAGTGTCACCTGTTGTGTTTGATGAACCAGCTGTGACTGATGGACCAGTAGCGACTGCAGTGTCTGTAAAACCAGTAGGTAATAGTGTGCTTGTCAGATTAGCAGGAACTACAGTGGTTGAGTTTTCAGTATGAATAGTTGCGCTTTGTCTATCAGTGGGAACTGCATTGCTTGAAACATTAATACGAAGAGTTGTGTGTGATAGATGAGCAGAGTCTGCTGTGCTTAATGTTCCAGGAGAAGCAGTTGTGCTTGATTTCTGAGTGGGAACTGTAGATAGTATGGGAACATTAGGAGACAAAGTACCTGACAGATGAGTGTCACCTGTTGTGTTTGATGAACCAGTAGCGACTGCAGTGTCTGTAAAACCAGTAGGTAATAGTGTGCTTGACAGAGTAGCAGGAACTACAGTGGTTGAGGTTTCAGTATGAATAGTTGCGCTTTGTCTATCAGTGGGAACTGCAGTGCTTGAAACATTAATACGAAGAGTTGTGTGTGATAGATGAGCAGAGTCTGCTGTGCTTAATGTTCCAGGAGAAGCAGTTGTGCTTGATTTCTGAGTGGGAACTGGAGATAGTATGGGAACATTAGGAGACAAAGTACCTGACAGATGAGTGTCACCTGTTGTGTTTGATGAACCAGCTGTGACTGATGGACCAGTAGCGACTGCAGTGTCTGTAAAACCAGTAGGTAATAGTGTGCTTGACAGAGTAGCAGGAACTGCAGTGGTTGAGGTTTCAGTATGAATAGTTGCGCTTGGTCTATCAGTGGGAACTGCATTGCTTGAAACATTAATATGAAGAGTTGTGTTTGAAAGATGTGTAAGGACTTTGGTGGTTGAGGTATCAGGAGGAACAACTGAGCGTGATTGATCAGTAAGAACTGAAGCAGTTGTGAAACCAACAGGAAGAGATGCTTTTGATGAACCTGATGAATATGTAGTTGTTTTGGGGCCAGTAGGAGCAGTTGTGTTTGACAGATCTGTAGGAACTGCAAAGGTCGAGGTTCCGTTATGAACAGTTTTGCTTGATTGCTCAATATGAACTTTAGTACTTGACCCAACAGTTGGACTGGTTTGATTATTTAAAACTGGAGTGACTGAGGGATCAGTAAGAGCAGTTGTGTTTGAATGATTTGTAGAATTCCCAGTGCTTGAATATCCATAGACAGCAGTGTGTGACAGATGAGCAGAGTCTGCTGTGCTTAATGTTCCAGGAGAAGCAGTTGTGCTTGATTTCTGAGTGGGAACTGTAGATAGTATGGGAACATTAGGAGACAAAGTACCTGACAGATGAGTGTCACCTGTTGTGTTTGATGAACCAGCTGTGACTGATGGACCAGTAGCGACTGCAGTGTCTGTAAAACCAGTAGGTAATAGTGTGCTTGTCAGATTAGCAGGAACTACAGTGGTTGAGGTTTCAGTATGAATAGTTGCGCTTTGTCTGTCAGTGGGAACTGCATTGCTTGAAACATTAATACGAAGAGTTGTGTTTGAAAGATGTGTAAGGACTTTGGTGGTTGAGGTATCAGGAGGAACAACTGAGCGTGATTGATCAGTAAGAACTGAAGCAGTTGTGAAACCAACAGGAAGAGATGCTTTTGATGAACCTGATGAATATGTAGTTGTTTTGGGGCCAGTAGGAGCAGTTGTGTTTGACAGATCTGTAGGAACTGCAAAGGTCGAGGTTCCGTTATGAACAGTTCTGCTTGATTGCTCAATATGAACTTTAGTACTTGACCCAACAGTTGGACTGGTTTGATTACTTAAAACTGTAGTGACTGAGGGACCAGTAAGAGCAGTTGTGTTTGAATGATTTGTAGAATTCCCAGTGCTTGAATATCCATAGGGAGCAGTGTGTGATAGATGAGCAGAGTCTGCTGTGCTTAATGTTCCAGGAGAAGCAGTTGTGCTTGATTTCTGAGTGGGAACTGTAGATAGTATGGGAACATTAGGAGACAAAGTACCTGACAGATGAGTGTCACCTGTTGTGTTTGATGAACCAGCTGTGACTGATGGACCAGTAGCGACTGCAGTGTCTGTAAAACCAGTAGGTAATAGTGTGCTTGTCAGATTAGCAGGAACTACAGTGGTTGAGGTTTCAGTATGAATAGTTGCGCTTTGTCTATCAGTGGGAACTGCATTGCTTGAAACATTAATATGAAGAGTTGTGTTTGAAAGATGTGGAAGGACTTTGGTGGTTGAGGTATCAGGAGGAACAACTGAGCGTGATTGATCAGTAAGAACTGAAGCAGTTGTGAAACCAACAGGAAGAGATGCTTTTGATGAACCTGATGAATATGTAGTTGTTTTGGGGCCAGTAGGAGCAGTTGTGTTTGACAGATCTGTAGGAACTGCAGAGGTCGAGCTACCGTTATGAACAGTTCTGCTTGATTGCTCAATATGAACTTCAGTACTTGACCCAACAGTTGGACTGGTTTGATTACTCAAAACTGGAGTGACTGAGGGACCAGTAAGAGCAGTTGTGTTTGAATGATTTGTAGAATTCCCAGTGCTTGAATATCCATAGGGAGCAGTGTGTGATAGATGAGCCGAGTCTGCTGTGCTTAATGTTCCAGGAGAAGCAGTTGTGCTTGATTTCTGAGTGGGAACTGGAGATAGTATGGGAACATTAGGAAACAAAGTACCTGACAGATGAGTGTCACCTGTTGTGTTTGATGAACCAGCTGTGACTGATGGACCAGTAGCGACTGCAGTGTCTGTAAAACCAGTAGGTAATAGTGTGCTTGACAGAGTAGCAGGAACTACAGTGGTTGAGGTTTCAGTATGAATAGTTGCGCTTTGTCTATCAGTGGGAACTGCATTGCTTGAAACATTAATACGAAGAGTTGTGTGTGATAGATGAGCAGAGTCTGCTGTGCTTAATGTTCCTGGAGAAGCAGATGTGCTTGATTTCTGAGTGGGAACTGTAGATAGTATGGGTACATTAGGAGACAAAGTACCTGACAGATGAGTGTCACCTGTTGTGTTTGATGAACCAGCTGTGACTGATGGACCAGTAGCGACTGCAGTGTCTGTAAAACCAGTAGGTAATAGTGTGCTTGTCAGATTAGCAGGAACTACAGTGGTTGAGGTTTCAGTATGAATAGTTGCGCTTTGTCTATCAGTGGGAACTGCATTGCTTGAAACATTAATACGAAGAGTTGTGTGTGATAGATGAGCAGAGTCTGCTGTGCTTAATGTTCCAGGAGAAGCAGTTGTGCTTGATTTCTGAGTGGGAACTGTAGATAGTATGGGAACATTAGGAGACAAAGTACCTGACAGATGAGTGTCACCTGTTGTGTTTGATGAACCAGCTGTGACTGATGGACCAGTAGCGACTGCAGTGTCTGTAAAACCAGTAGGTAATAGTGTGCTTGTCAGATTAGCAGGAACTACAGTGGTTGAGGTTTCAGTATGAATAGTTGCGCTTTGTCTATCAGTGGGAACTGCATTGCTTGAAACATTAATACGAAGAGTTGTGTGTGATAGATGAGCAGAGTCTGCTGTGCTTAATGTTCCAGGAGAAGCAGTTGTGCTTGATTTCTGAGTGGGAACTGTAGATAGTATGGGAACATTAGGAGACAAAGTACCTGACAGATGAGTGTCACCTGTTGTGTTTGATGAACCAGCTGTGACTGATGGACCAGTAGCGACTGCAGTGTCTGTAAAACCAGTAGGTAATAGTGTGCTTGTCAGATTAGCAGGAACTACAGTGGTTGAGGTTTCAGTATGAATAGTTGCGCTTTGTCTATCAGTGGGAACTGCATTGCTTGAAACATTAATACGAAGAGTTGTGTGTGATAGATGAGCAGAGTCTGCTGTGCTTAATGTTCCAGGAGAAGCAGTTGTGCTTGATTTCTGAGTGGGAACTGTAGATAGTATGGGAACATTAGGAGACAAAGTACCTGACAGATGAGTGTCACCTGTTGTGTTTGATGAACCAGCTGTGACTGATGGACCAGTAGCGACTGCAGTGTCTGTAAAACCAGTAGGTAATAGTGTGCTTGTCAGATTAGCAGGAACTACAGTGGTTGAGGTTTCAGTATGAATACTTGCGCTTTGTCTATCAGTGGGAACTGCATTGCTTGAAACATTAATACGAAGAGTCGTGTTTGAAAGATGTGGAAGGACTTTGGTGGTTGAGGTATCAGGAGGAACAACTGAGCGTGATTGATCAGTAAGAACTGAAGCAGTTGTGAAACCAACAGGAAGAGATGCTTTTGATGAACCTGATGAATATGTAGTTGTTTTGGGGCCAGTAGGAGCAGTTGTGTTTGACATATCTGTAGGAACTGCAGAGGTCGAGCTACCGTTATGAACAGTTCTGCTTGATTGCTCAATATGAACTTTAGTACTTGACCCAACAGTTGGACTGGTTTGATTATTTAAAACTGGAGTGACTGAGGGACCAGTAAGAGCAGTTGTGTTTGAATGATTTGTAGAATTCCCAGTGCTTGAATATCCATAGGGAGCAGTGTGTGATAGATGAGCAGAGTCTGCTGTGCTTAATGTTCCAGGAGAAGCAGTTGTGCTTGATTTCTGAGTGGGAACTGTAGATAGTATGGGAACATTAGGAGACAAAGTACCTGACAGATGAGTGTCACCTGTTGTGTTTGATGAACCAGCTGTGACTGATGGACCAGTAGCGACTGCAGTGTCTGTAAAACCAGTAGGTAATAGTGTGCTTGACAGAGTAGCAGGAACTGCAGTGGTTGAGGTTTCAGTATGAATAGTTGCGCTTTGTCTATCAGTGGGAACTGCATTGCTTGAAACATTAATATGAAGAGTTGTGCGTGATAGATGAGCAGAGTCTGCTGTGCTTAATGTTCCAGGAGAAGCAGTTGTGCTTGATTTCTGAGTGGGAACTGTAGATAGTATGGGAACATTAAGAGACAAAGTACCCGACAGATGAGTGTCACCTGTTGTGTTTGATGAACCAGCTGTGACTGATGGACCAGTAGCGACTGCAGTGTCTGTAAAACCAGTAGGTAATAGTTTGCTTGACAGAGTAGCAGGAACTGCAGTGGTTGAGGTTTCAGTATGAATAGTTGCGCTTTGTCTATCAGTGGGAACTGCATTGCTTGAAACATTAATACGAAGAGTTGTGTTTGAAAGATGTAGAAGGACTTTGGTGGTTGAGGTATCAGGAGGAACAACTGAGCGTGATTGATTAGTAAGAACTGAAGCAGTTGTGAAACCAACAGGAAGAGATGATTTTGATGAACCTGATGAATATGTAGTTGTTTTGGGGCCAGTAGGAGCAGTTGTGTTTGACAGATCTGTAGGAACTGCAGTGGTCAAGCTATCGTTATGAACAGTTCTGCTTGATTGCTCAATATGAACTTTAGTACTTGACCCAACAGTTGGACTGGTTTGATTATTTAAAACTGGAGTGACTGAGGGATCAGTAAGAGCAGTTGTGTTTGAATGATCTGTAGAATTCCCAGTGCTTGAATATCCATAGGCAGCAGTGTGTGATAGATGAGCAGAGTCTGCTGTGCTTAATGTTCCAGTAGGAGCAGTTGTGCTTGACAGATCAGTAGGCACTGCAATGGTTGAGGTTTGGCTATGAACAGCTGTGCTTCGTTGCTCAATATGAACTGTAGTACTTGAACCATCAGTTGGGCTTGTTTGATTAGTTAAAACTGCAGTGATTGAGGGCTCAGTAAAAGCAGTTGTGTTTGAAATATAAGTGGGATCCCCAGTGCTTGAATGGCCATAGGGAGCAGTGTGGGATAGATGAGCAGTGTCTGCATTGCTTAAGGTTCCAGGAGAAGCAATTGTGTTCGATTTATGAGTAGGATCTGCAGAGAGTATAGGAACATTAGGAGTCGAAGTACTTGATGTTTGCAATATCAGAACATTTTGTGATGACTTGGTTTGTCTGGTGGTCAAGGTTGAGCCATCTTGTCTCACTGAAACAACATGACAACGAGCTTTAAATCAGCCACTGCAGGAAAGATTAAAGCAAAAACATTACCTACATATAAACAGTTTTAGAGAATGAGGAACTCACCAACAATGATGCTGGAAGGAATAATGTCAAGAAACACTTTTGATTCAACAACTGCTGACTTAAGATCGTCTTCAATGCTTGTTGCATTTGGAAGCCCAGCGTCATTTTTAAAAATAAGTTGCACATCCACACCCACAGACCCAGGCCTAGAGAGAAAAATATTTGTCATTAATGTTATGCATGTAAAATTTTCTAAATTACTATAATGAAAATTCATTGCTTGCTTTTACGTTTTTTGGTTTTAAATATCCAGTAAAAGTATTTAAAACATCACCGTAATTCAATATGTGGCCACCCTTAACCACAAATGTAATTATGCATTACCTAATCTTAAATATAAACAGTGATATTGACAAATACAGAGCGGTGGAATAAAGGAAAAGACCTGAGCAACTTGATACCTCAGGACTGTGCAAAAATGGACAGATATAAAATTTTTTAAAACAAACTGCAACATAACAAAAAAAATCTGCTCAACGCTTCTCTCAAATCAGCCTGTTAAAAAGATACAATTGGTCTTTCAATATATAATATTATTTAAAAAGCTTCAAATTCAGTAAATGTGCACATGCTTCAAATATAATTGCAAACCTTATATTACAGTGCCTTTCACACAACCACTGGTGATGCACTCCCTCCACCGACAATCCCTGCCAGACCTCCGGGTTAAGTCCAACTCTGTAACCATTAGGGCACGACTGCCTTTTAGAAGTTAATCCCTTAGGGTTGATCCCTTACATCTAATTTGAAATGTAACTTAAAGCTTAATAAAGTGTTGGAAACTTTATGTAACTAACTTTTTTTTCATGCGTTCTCAAGCACTGCAAATTTTGAAAGTCCACTGTAAACATATCTTACATTATTGTCAACATACCTAAGTGGTAAATTAAAAACATCAATTTTAAAATGTATATAAACTTTTAGATAGTAACAAACATCAGGAAAAAAGGAAACAATACTCAGAACATTTTAAACATTCAGGTTTTTTTGTGCACGTGTTGCTTACAGTTAAACTCCTCAGATTTTTTTTGTTGTTTGCAACATTACTTGGCAATATTTTAAAGATATTACTATTTTGGGTTTTTGCATGGTCTGTTATTGGAGTAGTGTAGGAGTTTTAACTTCACTGGGAATATAAAAAAAAAAATCCCCAATCTTCCCACCCTCTAAATAATACATTAGACCTACATCTTGCTGTTAAAGATTGCATGTAGTTGATTCAGACAGGCCAAAAATAAATAAGTAAATACATTAATAAAAAAAAAAAAGTCTGCAGTGCTCTTGGTGCAGTGTAATGATAAATATCACTCGTATTCTTTGCAATGTGATTTCCCATGGCAACATTTTTTTCTGTATTGATGTGTTTTATTATCTGTAAAAAGTTGTGATTGTTATATGTGAAATTTATTATATTTTAATTTTAGGTGGTGTTGGAAGGTGGGACAAGGGGGGGCAGTTGCCCCCTCTGTGGTTAGTCATGAAATCCTCTACAGCCCCCGCTGCAACTGGACCATTTAGCCAAGCTCAGGCTCGGTTGTACTGGGGTACTAGACGGTGCTACATAACCCTCAAACGATAGCAAAGCAATTGAAGATCTGGCAAATTATCCAACGTGTTTTTGCAGCGTTGAGCAATGTAGCCAATCACAGACATATCTGTTGTTTGTGAACAATTAGAAACATTTGTCAGAATTCACTCACCGCTAAAAGCACCGGATCGTTTTTTATTAAGTGCCGTTTTGTGCGCTCGTGAATCATCTTATGAGTGTAGACGTGATGTAAATAAAAGATAAATTGTGTAGTTTAGAGAGCTTTATTAATTATAAAGTAACTTTGTGGGATCTCTATGAACTAAGATTACTGACGCTTTTAGTGATAATAAAGGGAGCGTGCTTTGCACTTTCCAGGCTATAATCCATTCAGAAATTGTATGAAACTTTCGTTTTTCGGCACATACATTCTGATATGTTTTGGGAGTGATATTTGTATATTTACGCTGGGTTCATTCTCGAAATAATGGTGAAGCAATAGATGGGACAAAATATGTATTTCCCTTCTGCCAAAACAACTTGTTTCAGCTATAAAATAGTTAAGTTTTGCATGTAATGGCAAAGTATTTATATTTTGTTTCATTTTTATATTTAGCTAATTTAGAAAAACATTTGGATCATTCTTTTTATTCGTTAAATATAAGTTTTGTTGTTGTTGTTGTTGTTCTTGTTTTTTAACGAACACGCCCAGCGGAAGACTGATCATAGTCTGTTTGATCAGTTTGCCTTCTCAAATCATCACGACCTGCCTAAAATAAAATCTATAGATATAAAACAGTTCAGGTATAAAACAATGGTAGTTTAAACGTTGAAGAATGTGCGCAATTAGGCGCATAGTTTGTGCAGAAAGTGGAAGCTAAAGCGTGTTGTTCCCACCAGCGCGGCATTTTTTTGTTCACCATAATTGATGGATGTCTAAATTATAAAAATACGGAGAAGCCTAAAACAGGCCCGATGCCGGCCGAGTCTGAATTATGATGTGAAAATTGGCCCTTAGCCCTAGGGGTGTAAAAAAAGTCGGGGCCCATCGGCCCGGGTTGAAGTGCAGCGCTTTAATTGACTGATTTGATGTGCTGCAATACGGTAGGGCCCTGTTTTAATCAGAGGTGGAAAGTAACGAATTACATTTACTCGCGTTACTGTAATTGAGTAGGTTTTTTGTGTACTTCTACTTTTTAAAGTAACTTAAATTTTGTAATTTTACTTTTACTCAAGTACGTTTTGATTTAAGTATTGTACTTAGCTACATTTTAAATATTATCCGTTACTGAGTAAAAATAAATAAATAAAAAAATAATAGTAAAAAAAATTAATAAAAAAAATATTGTGCATGGAGGATCGTGCACCGGAAACTACTGATTGCTTGGTGAGCGGGAGAACAAACGCAGCGCGCTAACTCAAGAAAGATGGAGATGGACAAGGCACAGTTTTGCAGAGTTACATCTCTCGGCTGCATGCATGAAGCAAACCATCGCTTTAATGTAAAGGTAATAACAAAGTTGCGCGTGCCTAATGTATAACACTCGTGTATATCAGAGTCGTACATTAGGCACGCATAAGTCCGCTATTGATTCACAAACTATGCGCGCTCTCGGGGCTCTGATCCCTATCATATTTTTGCGTGAAATTTCAAAACATTTGCCTAGTTGTCCTAGTTGTCCAAATTACTGTCCTGTGAGTGTTTTATAACTTCTGGCTTTGCTACTGTTCGGACGCTTCTGCTTACTGCTCTGCGCTTTGCTCCCTGCTTTTGAACTTTCTCAGATTTTTCTAAGATTTAACTTCAGCAGATCAGCACAGTGCTCAGACAACCCATTTTTGATACAAACATCACGAAAAGGAGACTTTTTGCCTCCCACTACCAGCAGCTTACCTTCCGGAGACGGGAAAACACAGCTGCCTACTTTCAACAGACAAGAAAGAAAATGCCTCTTCTGGAATCTACTTGCTGCACAAACTGCCACAGACTTTTACAAAGGATTGTGGTTTTAGAAACAAAATTACTTGCTGGACTTCCAAAACAGGCGGAACACACAGAAGATCATCATCACGGACCCCCCTCAGCATACAGCCGGTGAGTCCTGTGAATCTAGTCAATATCGACAGTTTAGAAATGTAGAGGAACAAGCCAAAACTGATCGACACACAAATCGATGGCAAAAACAGGGAGCGAGACCCAAAGGCACTCAAGACATCAGACTGTCAAGAGTATCTCGTATTGCTGCGGTATCATCCTCTACCCCAGATATGGCTACGACAAGGCTTGCAAAAACTGTTGTTTTACCACCCCCTATACAGCTAGAAAACAGATTTGATGCATTAATGAATGTGGGTGAGGAATCCCCAAATGTGACTGAACATGGATTGTATCAGCCAACTGCTAACATTGCTATAAACAGGTGCGCAAGGTCGAGCAGACAGCGGCACTCAGCTCAGAGCGCAGCCGAGCCCAGGACTCTGATAGTGGGGGACTAGCAGAACTACAACTACATGCTGCTGTCCTCAAGCAACCGTCTCTGATGTGAACAAGGAACTTCGGAACATTCTAATGAAACACAAGACTGCAAATCGAATCATCATCCATGTGGGAAAGAACGACATTCGGAAAGAGCAGTCAGAACTCCTAAAGAAGGATTTCGGTGAACTCATTGAAACACTTCGAAGACTTGAAATTCAGTCGTTCATCAGTGGACCACTCCCAGCAAGGGGAACTAACATGTTTTCACGGTTGCTTGGACTGAATACCTGGCTACAAAGAACCTGCAGTCTAAAAGGAGTTTAAACTGGACGGCCTTCACCCAAACAAACTTGGTGCGATAGTGCTTAAGGACAATATCTACTTTTCACTCCGGCATCCTTCAGTAGAATGTGTGAGTCCACCCAACATGAATGGCACACACACACTTGGACAAAGTGACGACAGGACATCTTATCAGCTTCAGAGTCATCATGCGGCCAACACAACCAACAAGGACACTGACAACGCCACGCAGCCACAACAAGCACTGCTTATGGACACTTTCCTGGCTGAGCCCTGCCCACAGAGCTTATCACAGACAGACTGTGACGTATTACAGCAGCTCCAAGACTCAGCACCGAAGGACGACTTTCTGGTAAACAGTCAGGGAAGCCAGGACAACAACATATTTCAGCCACCGGAAACACCAGAGCCAGAGCTCCATTCACCAGACACATTATCCCTCTCTCCAACATCTCCACTTCTAAGCTTCTCACAGAAAATGGAGGAACTGGTATATGCTGAAACCAGACTCTCACACTCTTTTGCTGCAAGCCCCCAGTTATCATCTAAAAAACGGCAGGCACCACAACCACCAAAGCCTGCGGGCCCAGCTCACCCTCCTCCACCTGTGAGAGCTCTCCGGCCGCTGCCACAACGCCAGGGCTCAAATCCTCCTGCATCTGCTGTGAGTGAACCAAAAACAACTGATAACAGCTCTCAGTGATATGTGTCGGGTCCCCGCTACGGTAGCAGCAACAATCAGGAATGTTTACAGAACAAGCGGGAACCCAGTGTGCCTGTAGCTTTCCCTATTTCTGTTTTAATATGTGATAGAAAGCCTAAGGCCCTTTCAAATCGTACAGTTCACACATCTAATCTGAGGCTTATTAGGCATCAAACTAAGATTTCTCTAGAGACAAAAAGTGATGCCATCAAGCTAGCATTTTTAAATGTTCGCTCACTAAAAAATAAATCACTTCTGATCAATGATTTTATAACCACAAACAACCTGGATTTTATGTTTTTAAATGAAACATGGCTAGAAGACTGCAGTGCAACAGTCCTCAATGAAACAGCCCCTCCTAACTTTACTTTCATGAATGTCTGCAGAGCTGTCAAGAGAGGCGGAGGTGTAGCTGCTCTATTTAAAGATGTCTATCAATGCAAGCAAGTGTCATTTGGTCAGTACTTGTCTTTTGAATATCTAGAGATTGTACTAAAAGGTGCTCCACGCATTCTATTTATCATTATTTACAGGCCCCCAAAATACTCTCCAGCCTTTGTTGAAGAGTTCACAGAACTGCTTTCAATGATTTGTTCAGAGTTTGACTGTTTTGCTATTGCACGGGACTTTAATGTTCACATAGAAAATGCAGAAAGCAAAACTACAAAAGAAATTATAACGGTTTTGAACACGTTTGACCTGATTCAGCATGTGCATGGGCCTACACACAATCGTGGACACTCTTGATTTACTCATCAGTAAGGGTCTAAACATTTCATCCACTGTTATCAAGGATGTAGCACTATCTGATCACTTCTGTATTTTCTTTGATATATTGATCTCTGCTACCACTGAATCTAGATCTGTTTCTGTCAGAAAGAGATGCATTAACGATAACACTAGTGTGCTATTTATGAAGGCTATATCTTCAATGCCAAGCATTTCTGCAGACTCTGTTGATCTTCTCCTGGAGTCCTTCGACTCAAAAGTTAAGAATGTCATTGATGACATCGCACCTGTGAAGGTCAGACAGATGACTGGCAAGAAATCACCGTGGAGAAAATCAACAGCAGTACAGAGTATGAAAAGACAATGCAGGAAAGCTGAGCGGATGTGGCGGAAGACAAAACTTGAAATTCACTATAGCATCTATAAAGACAGCCTTCATGCTTTCGATGTTGAACTAGGTAAAGCTAGACAAACATTCTTCTCGAACCTTATAAACAGCAACTTAAACAACACTCTGACTCTTTTTGCAGCAGTTGAGAGACTAACAAACCCCCCTAGTCAGATCCCTATTGAAAAGCTATCCGACAGCAAATGCAATGAGTTTGCTTCCTTCTTTTCTGAGAAGATCAAAAATACCAGAAAGACAATTAGCACACCCTCAAGTTATGCAGAGGTCAGACAGATTCGACCGCAATTTCAAAAAGTCGTTACTATGTCTGCTTTTGAAGCAATCGATAGCAACATTTTGAAGAAATAGTACAGCACCTTAAATCATCAACCTGCTACCTTGACACACTTCCCACACCTTTTTTCAAAAGTGTGCTAAACTGTTTAGAAGTAGATCTCTTAGAAGTGGTGAACACCTCACTTCTCTCTGGGACTTTTCCGAACTCCCTGAAAACTGCAGCTGTTAAGCCCCTTCTGAAAAAGAACAATCTTGATAACACCATATTGAGCAAATATAGACCAATATCAAATCTTCCTTTTATAGGAAATATTATTGAAAAGGTTGTTTTCAATCAGCTGAATCACTACATAAACTCAAATGGATACCTGGACCATTTCCAATCTGGTTTCAGACAACATCATAGCACAGAGACAGCACTTATAAAGATAATAAATTATATTTGACTAAATTCTGATTCTGGCAAAATATCAGTGCTGGTACTACTAGATCTCAGTGCTGCGTTTGACACTGTCGATCATAACATTCTTCTAGATAGACTGGAAAACTGGGTCGGGCTTTCTGGGATGGTTCTCAAATGGTTCAGGTCATACTTAGAAGGGAGAGGCTATTATGTGAGTATAGGTGAACATAAGTCTAAGTGGACGTCCATGACATGCGGAGTCCCACAAGGCTCAATTCTAGCGCCGCTATTGTTCAGCCTGTATATGCTCCCACTAAGTCAAATAATGAAAAAGAACCAAATTGCATATCACAGCTATGCAGATGATACCCAGATTTACCTAGCCTTATCGCCAAATGACTACAGCCCCATTGACTCTCTCTGCCAATGCATTGATGAAATTAACAGTTGGATATGTCAAAACTTTCTTCAGTTAAACAAGGAGAAAACGGAAGTCATTGCATTTGGAAACAAAGATGAAGTTCATAATGTAAATGCGTACCTTGACACTAGGGGTCAAAATACAAAAAAATCAAGTAAAGAATCTTGGTGTGATTCTGGAGTCAGACCTCAGTTTCAGTAGCCATGTCAAAGCAGTAACTAAATCAGCATACTATCATCTCAAAAACATTGCAAGAATTAGATGTTTTGTTTCCCGTCATGACTTGGAGAAACTTGTTCATGCCTTTATCATAGGGATGGGAAGATTCCCCGATTCACTCGGTGCATCGGTTTAAAAGGTTAACGATGTGATGCATCGGTTTAAAAAGTGCGCATCGGATACAAATTGGCATTTGTATCGCGATGCATCGTTTCTAACATATCTGCATCGGTAAATCTCGATTTATTTCTTTATAATTATTAGTAGACATACAATACTTTTATTATTTAGAAAGTGGAAAATATTGTTAGATTGTTTTCTCCCCTCTGAACTGTTTCTCAAGCACGTCTCCCTTCACTGCTGCGTGAATGACGTAGACTATCACAACACTACAGAGACCGGGGCGTGTCCAGAAAGTCACATAGAGCAGGGATTCTCAACCGGTGGCCCGCAAGATGGCTTAAAATTATTTTAAATTTTATCCTAAAATGGTCAAAGCACGGCCTCTTTCGTGTTCTGTGATTGATTGCTTTGGACTCGGCGCAGCAAGCCTCATCGCATACAGACTGAACGGCGGCTCAAAACTTTCAACCGCGGCACGCAAACATCATCAGAGACCTGCAAGGGACTGATTTTTTAGTCCCGCTCCTGCAGAAATGTATGTTATTTTGTCCCACTCCCACCAGCAAAAGCCCACATAAAAGTAACCTGTACCCCCGCGGAAAAACGGGTCTCTACTTCATCTCTTTACTGCATGAAACAAACCCTCGCACTAATGTAAAAGTAAAGACGATCAGAGTAATAGTAACAATGACACTCTTGCATATCGGAGTCTAGGCACGCATAAGTCCGCTGTTGATTCATGAACTAGTCATGCTTTCGGAGCTCTGATCCATAGTATTTTTGTGTGAAATTTCAAAATATTTGCATAGTTGTCAAAATGAATGTCTTGTGAGTGTTTTATAATGGATGCTCACCCATAGAGATGGATCTTGTAAGGGTCAGTGGTGTTTATGCACATATGAGCACCAGCATCAACAGATATGGATTTGCTGTATTTTTCATTTGTATGTTCATTTTATAATGGATACAAACAGTAGATATTCGGTCAGTGCAGTTCAAATGGGCAGGTTTAGTGAGTGGTATTTTGGCATCTCCCTGTTGTTCTGTTTGGCAGGTTCACTTACTTTAGAAAAAGTACTCTGTAGTTGTTTAGAATGTCTGAATTAAAGAATTCAG
>NW_027394276.1:4763272-4787967 GCF_049309525.1 Garra rufa | reverse complement strand
ACCCTAGTGACCTCAGTATATTGTTTAAAGAAACTATTGCACCAAAAAAGTAGTGAACGTGACAAATTTAACAACGTGTCTTTTTAAAGGTAGCCTGTATGTATAGAGAAAGTTAATGCATTGTCATTTTAGAAGTTATTCATTAATATTTCACGAATTCCATTCAAGAAGTGAAACTTGTATAATGCATACATTCATTCCACACTGACTGATATATTTCAACTGTTTATTTCTTTTCATTTTGATGATTATAATTGACAACTAATGAAAACCCCAAATTCAGTATCTCAGAAAATTAGAATATTGTGAAAAGGTTCAGTATTGAAGACACCTGGTGCCACACTCTAATCAGATAATTAACTCAAACACCTGCAAAGGCCTTTAAATGGTCTCTCAGTCTAGTTCTGTAGGCCACCCAATCATGGGGAAGACTGCTGATGTGACAGTTGTCCAAAAGACGACCATTGACACCTTACACAAGGAGGGCAAGACACAAAAGCTCATTGCAAAAGAGGCTGGCTGTTCACAGAGCTCTGTGTCCAAGCACATTAATAGAGAGGCAAAGGGAAGGAAAAGATGTGGTAGAAAAAATAGGGATAACCGCATCCTGGAAAGAATTGTGAAACAAAACCCATTCAAAAATGTGGGGGAGATTCACAAAGAGTGGACTGCAGCTGGTGTCAGTGCTTCACAGTCAGTGATGGTTTGGGGTGCCATGTCATCTGCTGGTGTTGGTCCACTGTGTTTTCTGAAGTCCAAGGTTAACGCAGCTGTATACCAGGATGTTTTAGAGCACTTCATGCTTCCTGCTGCTGACCAACTTTATGGAGATGCAGATTTCATTTTCCAACAGGACTTGGCACCTGCACACAGTGCCAAAGCTACCAGTACCTGGTTTAAGGACCATTGTATCCCTGTTCTTAATTGGCCAGCAAACTCGCCTGACCTTAACCCCATAGAAAATCTATAGGGTATTGTGAAGAGGAAGATGCGATATGCCAGACCCAACAATGCAGAAGAGCTGAAGGCCACTATCAGAGCAACCTGGGCTCTCATAACACCTGAGCAGTGCTATGGACTGACCGACTCCATGCCACGCCGCATTGCTGCAGTAATTCAGGCAAAAGGAGCCCCAACTAAGTATTGAGTGCTGTACATGCTCATACTTTTCATGTTCATACTTTTCAGTTGGCCAAGATTTCTAAAAATCCTTTCTTTGTATTGGTCTTAAGTAACATTCTAATTTTCTGAGATACTGAATTTGGGGTTTTCATTAGTTGTCAGTTATAATCATCAAAATGAAAAGAAATAAACACTTGAAATATATCAGTCTGTGTGGAATGAATGTATGCATTATACAAGTTTCACTTCTTGAATGGAATTTGTGAAATAAATCAACTTTTTGTGAAGATATTCTAATTATATGACCAGCACCTATGTGTGTGTGTGTGTGTGTGTGTGTGTGTTTGTTTTTATTACATTGTGGGGTCCTCAACATGTTAGCACACTCACATAGTGGGGACCAAAAACATTCCCCACAATGTTTTGCTTGTAATAGACTCAGGAGGCGTTGCTGATATGCCTAGTGCAGTTTTTTTCTGACTCCCCACCATGAACAAAAACGTACTCGGTTACTGACGTAACCTCGGTTCTCTCTAGAGAGGGAACGAGTACTGCGTAAGAAGTATCTTACGCTAGGGGAAAATCCTTTTCTGCGAGATATTGAAGCCAAAAATTATCCTTAATTTTGAAATAATGTAAAGCGCGTTGCAGCAGCATACAGACATAGGCGAAACAGCTTGCGCGCCTATTGGCTGCTCTGCGGCAACTGCAGCAGCCTATTAGAGCGAGGCCTGACGCGACGCCAGATCCAATGGGGGCATTTCGCGCCCTTTGCGTCGCTTCGCGCCCTTTTCGTAGCTTCCCGCCTAAAAGGGCGTGGTCTAGACCTATAAATATCGCTCATAGGCAGCTATTATCTGGTTTTTCATCATCAAAGCAACCAGAGCGTGCGCATGCACGGCAAGATACGCAGTACTCGTTCCCTCTCTAGAGAGAACCGAGGTTACGTCAGTAACCGAGTACGTTCTCTTACGAGAGGTCTTTCGTACTGCGTAAGAAGTATCTTACGCTAGGGGACCCAGTGTAAAACGCCGTGCATGCTGAGATCTGACACCAAAGACCCAAGGGCGAAAGCCCGGGGTTCATACAGTTCATAATCACCTATAGAACTCACAGGGAGTCCGGGGAAGAGGGAGGGGCAACGCCGCACTCTTCCACATAGTGCAGCGTCACTCAGACGCTAAGTAAACGTACATACAGGGCGGGGTTACGGCCTGAGCTGACGTAAGAATAAGGGTCTTCACACAGTTTGCCCAGACACATCTTGTGCTCTTACTTTCACTGTCGACCCTAGAGCTGTGCTCAGTAGACGCAGCATTCCGAGCTGATAACATCAGGTCAGACAACACTGAACATCTAGACTGACAGCAATCTGGCCTGTAAGGCGGGAACCTCCAGGTTGTAAAACCTTATAAATGTAGACGGAGAGGCCCAGCCCGCCGCCGTACAAATATCTTGCAAGGCAATCCCACTCGACCACGCCCACGATGAGGCCACGCCCCTCGTGGAATGTGCTCTGACACCTAGCGGGCACTGCATGCCCTTGGAAGCATATGCCAACGCAATAGCATCAACTATCCATCTGGATAAGCTCTGTTTCGACGCGGCCAGTCCCTTGGGACGCCCGTAAAACGAAACAAAAAGCTGCTCTGTCTGTCTAAAAGCAGACGAGCGAGACACGTAAGCTCGTAATGCCCTGACTGGGCATAGGAGGCTCGCGTCCGTTTCCTCATCATTGACCGGTAGGGCTGACAGCGCGATGACCTGTGCCCTAAACGGTGTGTTGAGTGATTTTGGAACGTAACCATTGGGTTTGAGTATGACTTTAGAGTCATTAGGTCCAAATTCCATGCACGTCGCGCTCACAGAGAGTGCGTGCAAATCCCCTATGCGCTTCACTGAAGCGAGAGCCAGCAGAAACACGGTCTTAAGAGACAGGTATTTCAAATCAATCGTCTGCAGAGGCTCGAATGGTCCACCTTTCATGGCCTCTAGTACCACAGAAAGGTCCCATACGGGGACTGTGGGAGGTCTGGGGGTATTTAGTCTTCTAGCTCCCCTCAGGAAGCGAATAACTAAATCGTTCCTTCCTATTGACTGACCTAGCGTTGTGCTCGAGAACGCTGTTATGGCCGCCACATAGACTTTGAGCGTGGACGGGGTTCTGCCCTTGTCCAGCAGCTCTTGTAGAAAGGAAAGCACCTCCATCACACCACAGTTAGTGGGTGACGAGCCGCGAGCTGCGCACCAGCCCGAAAACACTGACCATTTTGAGGAATAGAGCCGTCTCGTAGACGGGGCTCTAGCCTGCGTGATCGTGTTTAATACTCCTTTAGGGAGTTCATCATATATTCGCTGGTGGCCCAGACATGAAGGGACCACAGCTCTGGGTGAGGATGCCAAATCGAGCCGCTGGCCTGAGAGAGAAGGTCTCTCCTCACTGGTATCGGCCACGGGACAGTGCTCGTCAGCTGCATCAGCGCTGGGAACCAGGGCTGGTTTTCCCAAAACGGCGCTATCAGCAGTATTGAACATCCTTTTTCCCTGACCCTCTCTATCACCTGAGGTAGGAGAGAGACGGGGGGAAAAGCATAGAGATGACGGCGGGGCCATTCGTGGGCCAGCGCGTCTCTGCTTTTTGAGTAAAATTCCAGACAGTGAGCGTTGTTCGGAGACGCAAACAGGTCTACTTCCGCTCTGCCGAATTTTTTCCCACAGTATTTGTACTGTCTGTGGGTGTAGAGACCATTCGCCTGTTGGAACATTGTTCCTGGACAGTCTGTCTGGCCCTATGTTTAGAAGCCCCGGCACATGCGCTGCTTTCAGCGAGCGCAGGTTGCGCTGAGCCCATACCAGGAGGCGTTCTGCAAGTCTGTATAGGTTTTTGGACCTGAGACCGCCCTGGGGATTTATATAGGAAACCACTGACATGTTGTCCGAGCGGACTAATACATGGTTTCCTTTTATTTGGGGACAGAAGCGCATCAGCGCGTTCTGTACTGCCAGCATTTCGAGGCAGTTGATATGCAGGAGCTTTTCCCGTTCTGACCACTGGCCAAAAGACGGTCTGCCCTCGAGCAGAGCCCCCCATCCCGAGGTGGACGCGTCCGTAGACACCACTTTTATTCTCGAGGAAGTCCCCAGGCTTACATCTAACTGGTACCAGTCGATTGCTCTCCACGGATTCAGGGCTGTGACACATTTCTGATTGACCGTGATACGAAGCCGACCGGGCGCCCACGCTTGACGCGGGACGCGCGCTTTCAGCCAGAACTGCAGTGGACGCATACATAGCAGACCCAGCTGCAGAACTGATGACGCTGAGGCCATGAGACCCAGCATTTTCTGAAATTTTTTGAGCGGTACAGACGCGCCGCAGCAGAACGAGCCCGCTGTGCGCTGAATGTCTGCTGCGCGCTGTGGTGACAGCCGCGCTATCATTGACAGCGAGTCCAATTCTGTGCCCAGGAAGGAAGTTTTCTGACTGGGGGACAGTGAGCTCTTCGCCCAATTGACTCTGAGACCCAAATTCTCGAGGTGATCGAGTAACGTGGTCGTATGCTGTACAAGCACTGAGCGAGACTGCGCTAGAATCAGCCAATCGTCCAAATAGTTCAGTATGCGCACACCTTTCAGTCTGAGAGGAACGAGCGCTGCGTCCATGCACTTCGTAAATGTACGGGGTGCCTGGGACAAACCGAACGGCAGGACTGTGTACTGATATGCCTGGCCCTCGAAGGCGAATCTCAAAAATCGCCTGTGACGTGACGCTATCTGTATTTGAAAATACGCGTCTTTCAGATCCACTGACATGAACCAGTCTCCTTGGCGAACTTGCGCGAGGATTTTTCTGGTCGTGAGCATCCTGAACCGACGCTTCACCAGCGCTTTGTTCAGTTGCCTTAGATCTAATATGGGTCTGTGACCCCCGTCTTTTTTCGGTACCAGGAAATATCTGCTGTACAGCCCCCCTTCGCTTTGAGCTTGAGAAAGGGGCTCTATGACCCCTTTGCTCAATAGTTTCGCCACTTCGGCTCGAAGCAGGTGTGCTGCTTCTGTCTGCATTGTGGTCTCGACGCGCGCTGTATAGCGGCGCGGGCGTCGGTGAAACTGTAGCGAATAGCCTCCTTTTATAATGTCCAGCACCCATTTCGAGACCCCTGGAAGCTTTTCCCATGCGTTTGCATGAATAGCTAGAGGCTGAATACGAAGCGCGCTCCGTTCTTTCATTAACGGAGTGGTTTCGGTATGCTGTGGCACCAGAGACGTGCTCGTGACATTCGGGGCGTGGGGCACGCTGATAGCGGGAACTATTATGTCTGTGTGTGGATGTGGTTGTGTGGCAACAGGCACATTTAACACACTGCAAACACCGTTCGCCTGCATACACATTAGTTTCGTTTGTACAGAAACCTTTTGACGTGCATAATGTGATGTCTGTGGGCACTGTGAAGTGGGCACGTTTACCACATGTGAAGCGCAATCGATCTGAGCCGATTTTATGTGCACAGGGTCTGTATGACAGGTTGTGCTTGTGTGTAGAAATGGGCACTGGAGGAGTGGGCATTTTGACTACACGTGAAACACCATCGGCCGTGGCCGGGACTCCAGAAAATACACTCTATTGGGGGTTTATCTGGGTAGCCGTGAAAACAACCTTTGTGTGCAGGCAAGCGGGCGACAGAACCGGCTTGTTGGCTGCAGCAAACACTGGAACAGTCACATTTAACACACTCCAAACATCGTTCGCTTGCATGGAGCGAATGCACGCTGATTTCATGCAAAACGTGCTCGTGATATTTGAGGCATGGGGCACGCTGATAGCGGGTACTATTATGTCTGTGTGTGGATGTGGGGCAGCGGGCACATTTAACACACTCCAAACAACGTTCGCCTGCGTAGAGCGAATGCACTTTTGGTTTCGTTTTCACAGAAACCGTTTGACGTGCATAATGTGGTGTCTGTGGCCACTGTGAAGCGGGCATATTTACCACGTGTGAAGCGCAATCGATCTGAGTCGATTTTATGTGCGCTGTGCTTGTGTGTAGAGATGAGCACTGGTTAGTGGGCATTCTTACACGTGAAACACCATCGGCCGTGGCCGGTTGTGAAGCGCAATCGATCTGTGTCGATTTTATGTGCGCTGTGCTTGTGTGTAACGTTAGAGATGAGCACAGGTTAGTGGGCATTCTTACGACACATGAAACACCATCGGCCGTGGCCGGGACACCAGACAATACACTTTATTGGGGGTTTATCTGTGTAGCCGTGGGAACGACTTTTGTGTGCAGGCAAACGGGCGACGGAGCCGGTTTGTTGGCTGCAGAAAACACTGGAACAGTCACATTTCCTGGAACTGGACGAGCGAATAACTTTGGTGGGGGTCCGGCAACAGCGGGACTCGTACACCGTCGTTTTCCCAGTTGTGCTAGGACGATTTCGGAGGCTCAGGTTTCAACTCAATCCTGGGCCGCGTCTGGCGGGGCGGCGGCCAGACGAGAAAAACGTCAGAAAGCGTTAACCACGGGTGCCTCTCAGCAACGGTGAGAGACCATGTTACGCAGCGCTGACGCGGCTAGGCGGCGGCGAAAGCGCGGCGAAGCAGGTTTGACGTCTGACGGCAAGCTTTAGAGGGGAGGGCCGACTTAGCACGCCGTCCAGCGGAGGGCAGACATAAGTGGGCTGCTATCGCCTCTTCTGAGCAGCATGCGCGTTCCCGCTTTGGCGGGAAACGGAAATCCTCTTCCTCCTTCATGGCCCCCTCGTCAGCGGCGTCGATGGAAGCGGTGGCATACAGCGGCCGCTTTACGTCCGGAACAGAGGCTGACGAGGTCGATGAAGCAGGCGGGCGAACTGGCGAGCTTTGTCGGCTGGGGGAAGTGTCCGGGGCCCGCTGGGCACGGCGCTTTTTACGGCGCTACACCGCGGCGGGCGGGGGAGCAGTCTCAGTGAAGAAGGCAAGGCAAGTCCTCAGAGTCACCATTGGCATCTGCACGAGCCGTATGAAGGCATCTTTAAAAAGACGTTTTGCTCTTTTTAGAGAAACAGAATTTTTGGCTTCAATATCTCGCAGAAAAGGATTTTCCCCTAGCGTAAGATACTTCTTACGCAGTACGAGAGACCTCTCGTAAGAGAACTGGATTTCTGTGTGTGAGTGTGTGTGGATTTCTGTGTGTGAGTGTGTGTGGCGCCCTCAATTGGTATTTTAAATAAATAATAGGTGTGGCATAAATATGGTTAAATTATGGCTTTTGATCTATCAGCCACATGTGGTCCACATAGGGGCCATTGCCCTTTACAGAACTCAGCCATATAAGAATACCACATAAGATCCATATATCAGCCACATCTGTTTTCATGATTTGGCTCATTTTAGGTTGGGTTATGGCACTGTTTTGGTTCGGTTCTGGTTAAAAAGATGTGGACCAGTTTTGGGCCGGGGAACCTAAACTTATCTGGGCCACACTTTAGCTGTTGGTATGGGCCAGATCCGGCCCAGAGGAAATTTGCTGACTGGGGCAGCTTTACACACACTGACGCGACACACACACTGCTCATGCGTAAATCTGCAGATCACATGACCAAAACAACGTTAATCACCTTCAATTAATGTTCATCGATGGATTAATCAATATCTTCAGGTAATTACACCGTTTTAAGAAGAAATACTATAGTTTAATGCTTTGTGAAACATCTGAAATGTAGTTAATGATTTTCTTTATGAGATGTCTGTGTTTTAATCGATGTTTTAAACCAAAAAATAAACCACTGATAAACTTAAACTGCTTGTCGTCATATAATTATGTGAGGAAAACATTATGCTAACTTGCTAAATTTCCTGCACCGCGTGACGCGTGATTAAGAGGCCGAAGTGACGTTCGTGATTACCGGGGAGACTCTGAATCGAGCGCCGGTGAAACGCGGCCTGGTCCCGGGAAACGGAGGAGGATGAAATCGGTAAAAGAGGCGGAGAAGCACGTTATCAATGCTCCAGACAAGACGTATCGGATGCTAAACACAGAACCGAATATAAAGGTAGGTTAGATTTACTATGGTATTTTAGTAAGTTCACAGTTAACGTTACCACAGATGTTCCATTATTTTACATTCATTTAACATTTTTAAGAACATAATATTTTCAAATGATAATCAGTTTGCCAGAAATGTGTTTTTTTAATTGTGCTGTAGTAACACATGGTAGTTTTTTGTGTAAATGTGCCTTCCAATGTCAGATAAATCTAAAAAAAATAAATAAAATAATAACAACCAGGCATAATTTAAAGTTCTGATTCTTAGAATTGTGTTTTAGTTGAGATTAATCATACACTGTAAATATATATAAAAACATCAAATACAAAATATACATTTACATAAAGCCAAAGTTATCATTCATTTCTTTTTAGTTTTCCTCAGCTCTTAAAGGTTTTAGCAGTTACATATTTTTATTTGTGAATGCAGTATTAATCAATTGATTTTTAAGTATATTTATACAGTAATCGTGAAGGAAGACTTGTCACGGTAATTAATTTGTCATAAGTTATTTTATGTGGTTAGACCTCATACACTGCCTTTCAAAATTTTGGGATCAGTATGATTTTCAATTTATCAAGGCTGCATTTATTTAATCAAAAATACAGAAAAAAAAAAAACAGTAATGAGCAATTCCACGCAAATGTCAACCTTACCATGAAAAAATAAAGTTTATACAAAAAGAACAAAACCCGGTTTAAGTTGTGCATTTAGGTCTGTATTTAGCTGCATCAACGTGCTTTAATAGAAATTTGAAGGAAATAGCTATGTTTTTCTACCACATATGATGGCTGGACCTATTGTAAAATTACAATTTCATTTGACTGTATTTCATGGTTTCAAATGAGAGATTAAAGACTGCCTATTTTTTAAATTTTATGTCAACAGTAAGTATTTTGTAGAAAGATGGAGGCCTGTATGAAAAGTAAATAAACTCACTTTGTCTAAACAGCAATGATTTCTGGATTTATAAGGGCTAGATTTATGACGTCAGGACGCTTCAGCGTTGTGTCACGTCCGTAACGTTTTAAAGATTAAGTTTATTTCATTTAGTAATTACTAATGCAATTAACTTGAAACTTTCTGTACAAAGCCAACTTATGGCCATGCTTATTATGATCAACAGCCCATCTCAATTCTTTGCTCTTATCAGCCATAATAATGCGTTACGGACGTGACTCTTACAGATGCTTCATATTAATTCATATGCATACTGGCACACAAGTTGATGACCGATAGCCTGTGTATTTCTATACTACTGTGACCTGTTTGAGGTTTTTCCTATCATAACATTTTAGAAATTAATTCATTCTAAAATTTCAGAAATTGCATTGTCAACTAAAAACAGTGCGGAGATAGACTGCATTTACTGTGTGGGTAAGAAATGCACAGGAGGACTAAAGGAAAACATCGTCAAAACTATTTGAAATGTCATAGCCATGCTGCTGAGTGAGCAAGAGATGTGCTGTGGGGTTTCAACACTCATATTTGTCTAAATATTCTTTTCTTCATTACAAATCTTGTTTGGTTTTATTTTGTATCATTGCATGTTAAAAATAATTCACTATTTTATGCAGATGCAAAACGCTATATTGCGAATAAAATTAGGTTTTCCCATTTTATAAATATTTGTAGAAAATAAATTCAGCATATTTAATAACCTGTTTTGTATCTTTATTATTTAATGCATAAGCGATTTATTAAAACAAGTTTATGCTGCGACATCTGCGTAATCTTGATTAACAGCAAAAAACGAATTGGAGCGGCATTTTTTTCTGATAATGAAACAACTTAAAATAATAATAATAATAAAAAAGAAAATAAACGGCTCAAAATTGGGGTGCATCTGCCTCATATACATGAGAAATACATCTAAAGAAAGTATTAAAAACATAAACGAAAACTGAATTAAAATTGATATTTTATGCTTTGTGAATGGCCAGCTCTTCTCCCTTCAGTAGATGTGCTGGTTTGCGCATATTGCTTCATATCAGCGCGTATGTTTACTTCGTTGCTGATGACTAATCTGCTATGACAGTTTCAGGCTTACCATATAACGTTTTAGAAATAAATTAATTCTAATAACATTTTAAAAATCACATTCTCAGCGAGAACTTCGGAGATAGCCAGAATTTGCTGTCCGGGTATAAATATGCACAGGCGGATAATGTCATATAATGTGCATTGTCAACATGATATAATTTTAAACTTTTGTGTGTTTCAAATAACTCGTCACTATCTGTGCTGCATTCATGTTGAGTACTAGATTTTGCGTGTTGAGCAAGCATGCTGCTTTATTTAGCCTATTCACTAGTTCGCTTTTGCATATAATAAACAGCGTAAAAGTTAAGCGTGTTTGGCATGCTGTCCGGGAGAGGGGTCCGAGCTCGGCCTTTGGCCCGAACCCAATAGCGCTCCCCCCCTTTGCTGGAGGTGAAGAAAAATAAAAAAAGCTGAAGGTAGGACTGATTGGTTATTTAAAGGGACTGTAGTAATTGGATAGGGAGAGTGATCAGATAGGGAGTGATTGCTGATGATGAATTGGCCGTGTTAATTATCTGCGCGAGCTCCTCCTGAAATTTGTTAATGAAACATCACTTAGTTTTTTTTAATATATATTTTTTTGTCTAAATATGTTTTTCATAACACATTTTGTTTGGATTAATTTCGTATCATTGCATACGAAAATATTTTTTGTTATGCAGATGCAAAACGTGAATCTCAAGTAAAGAACGAAATTTTGTGTCTTGCAGGACCACGGTACATAAATAAACAACAATAGACGTAAGAGCAATTTTTAAACCTGTACATAGCTAACTTACTAAAAGTGGTAATCTAACATACATCATAATTTAAGACAGACTATACAATACATAGCCTAATAACTGTGCATGATGTTGCAAAAAAGGTATTTAAGATTTAGAAACAAGTACACTCAAAAAAATGATTTTTCAGTTTTGTTCATTTTACCTGAGCAATTCATGTTGAATTAATGCCATTTTGGCTATTTTTCATTTCAACATGATTGTGTCATGTTAAACTGACTTAAAACTGTCACTCGTTGGTTTAACATGAAGTTTTCATTTTAAAAGTACATGTTTCAATCACTTAGCTCAGTCAAACTGTTAAGACTGAAAAAAAAAAAAAAAAAAAAATATATATATATATATATATATATAGGCTATAATAACTTACATAATATTTATTTTTATTTTAAATATTTTTGTTTATTAATTTATAGCTTGATCATAATTATAGAAGTGCAATTAAATGGTTATTGGTGTTTTTAGGTTTGTTATTTGTCTTAAATTGCTGTTACTTGAAAGACAATGCATTATATCCATTTAAAGGATATTTGGTTTGTGTCGAATGAAGCACACACTAGCCTATTAGTATGTCTAGTGACAAAATAAAGCTAATGTGGAGTTTAATAAGAAACATTTATTGTGCACATTTAGTGCAAAGCAACATAAATGAAAATTTTATAAAAAAAAAAAAAAATAAGGCCTTTACTGTTGTTCATATTTATTTGGTTTAATGTCTACTTTCTAAGTTTTGAAAAACAAAGCACATAAAATTATTCATAATTACTAATTTTAAAACTTTTATTTTGAGAGAAGAAACTAGAAGAGAATTACATAACTATACATTTGTACTACATACAATTCATTAAGAATAGTGGACTTAAAAATTGAATATTGACATTACAATGTACACCTATCACTTCACACTCAGCACATTCAGCACAGGAGGTGGCGGTATGCACCGAAAAAGTTGATATGCGACCCGCCAGTAAATCCATAGAGGAAGAAGAAGAAGAAATCTAGATAATAAATCAGACTGATACAAATAATGTTTAATAAAAGTCAGTTGCACATATAAAATGTGTTTTTATTAAGTCAGTCAGACTGAATGTCAAAACAGCCTGAAAAAAAAAAACGACATTCTCAACCTAAAGGAAGCGGAAATTTGTTGTGACGCAATTTGCATATCCCGGCGGCAACATTCAAATGCGTTATTGCTGCGCATGTCTGAAATAGATCGCCACGCCATTAACTGGAATATAAGCTTAGAACAAACAGGTACGTGTTCATCCATTTCTATCACTGTTATTAGAAACAATATTATCAAACTGTCTTATTTTGTTGGTTGATACTGATGTGTTATTATGACAGAATGCACGATTGTAAGCCTAAATGAGATGACCACGCCATCAACTGAATTAAACGGCAAACAAACAGGTAACTTTTTCGTATATTTGCATCAGTCTAATTAGAAACAATTTTGCCAACTGTTTTATTATGTCGACTGATGGGCCTACGGATGAATTTATGAAAAATGTATAAGTCAGAGTCTCCCTTCTTTCTGAGGTTAAGAAGAACAACAAGCAAACTGAGAAGATTAATGGACGGTGGACCTTTCATTTGCATTGAGAAGACAAGAGGTTGTCAAAGAGTCTCCACTTATTGCTGACTTTATGAGCAGATGGCTGGCTTTGTTCCAATAAAATGAGGTAATTCACCCTAATGTCTTTAAGTGGGATTTTACATAAAATTAAATGTATTAAAATGCCAATAAGTCAAATAAAATAATTTTGCCATATAAGCAAGTTAGAACACATAGGCTAGCTAGCTTTTTTGGGCATACATTAAAGTTTTGGTGTTTTTCTCTTTGTTTTAGGTTTGTGCTGAATTTGCACAGATAACAACTGTTGCCTTAATTTCAAAATTCTTCTCAAAGCTGGATGAACACACTCCAAGTCTCATGATGATCTTTGCCAAGAAAGGGACAAAGGATAAGGAAACTTCTTTTGCCACTTACACAGGTATGACAACTGCAAAAATTGTTTTTCTAGATAAATTAATCATTTGTTTCTTTCTTATGATTTGTGTGACTTGAAAATGTATTAGTTGATTGGTACATGTTGCTAATTTTCTTTATTTTCCCTGGTGTGTCTGTATTAATGTTAAGAGGGAGTGTGTCCTCAAAGCCCTGTTTGTCTACCTAAATGAGGATCCTGACAATCTCATCAAGGAGTACATGGTATTATTGCCTGAATATTCTGACAATATTTTGTGTATAACAATACTTTTTTTTTTTTTTTTTAGTACATTAATGTACTTTGTTTCTGTTTATAGGATGTCGATTTTTCCAACGTTGAAGCTGCACTCAAAGAAATGGTGATGGGCGTTTTTGTCATCGGATGTGAAGTTGGAGATGAACCTGCGGATGTTGGAGTAGTTCTTGAAGGAGTTACAGCACTAGAAGGGCTTGGTAATGTAGCTAATGGTGTTGCATTGCTGATTGGGCTTATTTATGCCCTAAATCTTAGTTTTCCGAAGGAGCTTCGATACACCTTTGAACTCCTGCAAAAAGTGTTCCTGGAGCTTGATGGACACAAACTTTCCACCCCAGTTCAAGCCCTCAAGACCAAGCTTTTTACACCTCATAAAAGGACTGATGAACAGACTGATATTTACCTTGAAACTGTGTTTTGTGTGAAATGGTCAAAACATGTTCATGTTTCATGTTCACACATTTTTATTGCCTTTATTGATTTGATTTTTTTTTTTTTTTTTTGTACGTCAAGGCATATGTGAAGAGGAATAGTTTCCTTAATTACATTTGGTCTTAACTCACCCAAAGAAGGTCAAGGAAAACCATCAAGGGTTTCAATGACTCATGGGTTAGTTAATGGTTACTATTTAAATTTAAAAAATGTTTTTGTCAAACTTGTCCTTTTAAACACTTTTTTTTTTTCCCCCAATGACTGTTTTAAAGGGATAGTTCACCCAAAAATGGAAATGTGATGTTTATCTGCTTACCCCCATGGCATCGAAGATGTGGGTGACTTTGTTTCGTCAGTAGAACACAAACGAAGATTTTTACCGAAAACATGTGCAGTCGGTTAGTGATTTAATGGAAGTGGATAGGCACCAAACCTTTGAAAGTAACAAAACACTCACAGACAAATCCAAATTACACCCTGTGGCTCTTGATGATACATTAATGTTCTAAGACACGAAACGATCGGTTTTTGTGAGAAACTGAACAGTATTTATATAATTTTTTTACCTTTGATACACAGCCACGTCCAACTGTCATGAGCACGAGCTTTTCATCCGGCTCGTTACATGTGTACGCGCTCTGGCGTAGTATACACAGTGCACAGAGATTTTGGGTATATTGGCTATTCAAAACGATAATTACTTGCTATATGCTGATTGTTCAAACCGATTTAAAGGTAAAAGATTATTTTGCTTGCGTGAACTGACCCGAAATAGTTTTTTATCGTCGATTTCCCCTTCCGGCGTTTGCGTAAACTACACCAGAGCGCGTACACTGGTAACAAGTCGGATGATGAGCTCGTGCTCAGGACAGATGGACGTGGCTGTGTATCAAAGGTAAAAAATTATATAAATACTGTTCAGTTTCTTATAAAAACCAATCGTTTCGTGTCTTAGGACATTAATGTATTGTCACGAGCCACAGGGTGTAATCTGGATTTGTCTGTGCGTGTTTTTTTGTTACTTTCAAAGGTTTGGTGCCCATCCACTCACATTAAATCAATAACAGACTGCACCGGTTTTCGATAATCTTCGTTTGTGTTCTACTGAAGAAACAAAGTCACCTACATCTTGGATGCCCTGGGGGTAAGCAGATAAACATCACATTTTCATTTTTGGGTGAATTATCCCTTTAATGGCTTATGACTGTTCTTCATTATAATATTTAAAAATAGATAGCAAAGTGACACTGATACAATGTTGAGTTTCCATGCAAAAAATCTTATTGGTAAAGACTGACATTTTAATGTTTAACATATATTTAGAAATTTTGATGAGACTGCACATTGGTGAAGACTGTGACACTGAAACTAACATTAGCTATGTTTGACGTGAAGCGGCGCAGCACAGACAGGTGTATGACATCAAAATACAGTTGTGCTTTTTGTACTTAGTGACCATACTTAAATGCATAGATATTAAAGATTACTAAAGTATTTTAATAAACTTTGGAAACCAAAAAGTGTAATAGATTTTAGCAGGACTATTTTCTGACGAAGAAGATGGACAATTAAAGAAATGAGAAGAACCCCCTTGTTGAAAATGACATTGATTATACATTGAGTTAGTTGACTTGATCTGTACTTGGATAATAAATGGTTTCATGTCAAAATAGCTGAGATAGTTTACCAACCGTTCTTTTGACTCTCTGTGAGTAATGTTCATACAGGTCTTCAGTCCATCTCATGGAGAGCGTCATCATACAGGGTTCGGTTTCAACACACCTGCCTGGAAGATTCTACATATCCTGAGGATCTTAATTAGCTGCTTCAGGTATGTTTAATTTGGCCTGGAAATTAATTTGACTGCTGTAGTGCTTCTATTTGCAAATGTTAATTGTAGAAATTGTAAGGGATATTAAATACTAGCCATTTTAGGTGGATAAAGTAAACAGGCTTAACACTTAATGATACTCAAACTATATAGTTTTTATTTTATTTATGTTCAGCAAATTGAAAATGTGAATTGTGTTGTGTTTAACATTTTTACATACCTTTATCTGATTGTATGAGTGAATTTCTTTTAAGTGTCCTAAGTGTCTTGCTTGTAAACAACATCATTCTTTGTTTTTTCCATTAAAAAACCCCACCAAAGCAGTGTGATGTCATCCAGATTTTTACTGCTCAAACCTTTGGACAGCTTGCAGTCATAATATCATAATATCAGAACATCAGACTGAAAATAGGCTTGAACTTGGAGGAGATGAATGTGCTGTAATTGTCCTTCCTTGACTGTAAGTCTTATGCTACAGATTTCCAAACTCCATTGCCATTAGTTTTCTATTACATGAAAGGGACCCCTGCAATATTTACAGCTTTGTTCATATTGGTGTCTTTACTGGGTCTGTCACAGCTGTCAGCTGGTGTGCCTATGACAGCCACCAGAGGGCAGTCTTTCAGGATCATTGTCTGTTTGTTCAAGACTTCAGTTCCCATCACCCTTTGCAATGATGATTGTTTCATTACCCTCAGCTGTGTATAACTGACAAGCTTAGCTCACCTGTATATATGTACCTTGTGGTCTGTGTCTGTGCTGCAGTATTAGTTTGTTTTTGCAGGTTCTACTTTGTGGCTTACCTTGTGCTAATGTTTTCTGCCTTTTTGTTGGGATGGATTACTGTTTTGGAATTTCTCCAAAAAGCTGCCATTGTATCTTCTGGTTACAGAGCGTTCTATGAGCAGGTGATGAAATATCAGCTTTCTTCAATGTATATATAGGTTTGGTTGATCAAAGGTTGAGTGTTTGGGGAGTAGTACAGAATGAGTGACCTGCAGGTACCGATCCACTACAGCTTGAGCTCAGCTCAGATCATATAGATGGGGCACCACAGTGTACACAGAGGACATGGTGATTATACTTTCTTTTATTATTACTTTTTCTTATCTGGAAATGTAATCTTCAATTGAAATGACTACTTTTGAATTTCATGCAGTCAAGATCCATTTAAACTTTACATGTACTATATTGTCCTCAGGTCAGCTGGGATTTTGGAGATGGGTGTGCCATTATCTTTTGCATTGATGGCGTGAGCCTTATTCAGGTAAATATTAGTGCACTCCACGCTTCTTGGCTTATTTGCATTAGTCTTTTTGAAATGTGGAAAACATGTCTTCAGTAAACTGAACTAGTTGAAACTGAACTTTAACTGCTGGTTTCTATTATGCATTTTATTCATTGGGTTGAGCTGTTTTCCCTAAACGTTGTAAGACTGCAGCCTTTTGATGAACCAGTGTTAGGTACAGTAGTTGTTGAGGACCAGGACAGAGGGCAGTGTAAGTCATTTAAAGCATGTTTGAGATAGTGATGCCATGTATTTAGTGACTAGAAATAAGGCAAGGCAAGTTTATTTATATAGCACATTTCACATACAATGGTAATTCAAAGTGCTGTACATAAAAGGAATTAAAACCATAATAGCATAAAAATCATACAAATTTACAATAATCACAACAATGAAAACAAAATGTAAGAACATTTAAGATGATTTAAAATTAATTAATACAGTAAAATGATTATACATAAAATAATGCAATCTGTTCGGACGTAGCACAGTGCTCATTCAATAAATGCACAACTGAACAGATGAGTTTTGAGTCTGCGTTTAAATGTGGCTAATGTATTAGCACATCTGATCTCTTCTGGAAGCTGATTCCAACTGCGGGCGGCATAATAGCTAAAAGCGGATTCCCCTTGTTTTGTGTGAACCCTTGATATTACTAACTGACTCGACCCTAGTGATCTGAGTTGTCTGTTAGGTTTATATTCAGCATATCTGCAATGTATGTAGGTCCTAGGCCATTGAGTGCTTTATAAACAAGTAAAAGTACTTTAAAATCTATCCTAAACATAACTGGAAGCCAGTGTAAGGACCTGAGGACTGGTGTGATATGCTCTGATTTTTTGGTTCTAGTCAGAATCCTGGCAGCAGCGTTCTGTATGAGCTGCAGCTGTCTAATGGTCTTCTTGGGAAGGAGACCATTACAATAGTCCACCCTGCTGCTTATAAAGCAATGAACAAGTTTCTCCAAATCTTGACGGGAAACAAAACATCTAATTCTTGCAATGTTTTTGAGATGATAGTATGCTGATTTAGTTACTGCTTTGACAACTTCATCTTTGTTTCCAAATGCAATGACTTCCGTTTTCTCCTTGTTTAACTGTAAAAAGGTTTGGCACATCCAACTGTTAATTTCATCAATGCATTGGCAGAGAGAGTCAATGGGGCTGTAGTCATTTGGCGATAAGGCTAGGTAAATCTGGGTATCATCTGCATAGCTGTGATATGCAATTTGGTTCTTTCTCATTGTATGTCGTATGTCATGGACGTCCACGGAGACTTATGCTCACCTATACTTAAGTAATAGACTCTCCCTTCTAAGTATGACCTGAACCATTTGAGAACCATCCCAGAAAGCCCGACCCAGTATTCCAGTCTATCTAGAAGAATGTTATGATCGACAGTGTCGAACGCAGCACTGAGATCTAGTAATACCAGCACTGATATTTTGCCAGAGTCTGAATTTAGGCGAATATCATTTATTATCTTAATGAGCGCTGTCTCTGTGCTATGATGTGGTCTGAAACCAGATTGGAAATGGTCCAGGTATCCATTTGAATTTATGTAGTGACTTAGCTGATTGAAAACAACCTTTTCAATCTTGCTTATGAAATGAAGATTTGATATTGGTCTATAGTTGCTCAATATGGTGTTATCAAGATTTTTCTTTTTCAGAAGGGGCTTAACAACTGCAGTTTTCAGGGAGTTTGGAAAAGTCCCAGAAAGAAGTGAAGTGTTCACCACTTCTAAGAGATCTGCTTTTAAACAGTTAAGAACACTTTTGAAAAAAGATGTGGGAAGTGTGTCAAGGTGGCAGGTTGACGATTTGAGGTGCTGTACTGTTCCTTCCAAAATGTTGCTATCGATTGCTTCAAAAGTAGACATAATGACTTTTTTAAATTGCGGTTGAATCTGTCTGACTGTCACAGAGAGTCAGACTGAGACATGCGGATCCAATTGCAGCATTTATTGAGAAATGTCGACAGGCAGGAGTAATCACCAGAAAACAGGAACAACGTAGGTAATCCGGGAAACAGTTCAATAGACAGGCAATGGTCGCAATGGCAGGTAGCAGGAATCGTCAACGGGGTACACAGTCCAGAGTCATACACAGAGAATCCAACACAGAGATAAACGCTTAGAATTACAACCATAGGAACAATAAGACTTCGCAAGGTGGCTGTGTGTGTGAGTGGCTTAAATGCATGTGGGTAAATGATAAACAGGTGTATGCAGCAATCAGATCAGTGGGAAACGAGGAGCAGCTGTGTGCAGTGATTGGTGCAGTGGCTTATGGGGATTGCAGTCCAGAATGTGTGTGCAAGAGTTCATGATGAGATAGACCAGATACGTGACACTGACCTCTGCATAACTTGAGGGTGAGCTAATTGTCTTTCTGATATTATTGATCTTCTCAGAAAAGAAGGAAGCAAACTCATCGCACTTGCTGTCAGAGAGCAGTTCACTAGGGATCTGACTAGGGGGGTTTGTTAGTCTCTCAACGGTAGCAAAAAGATTGCGAGTGTTGTTTAAGTTGCTGTTTATAAGGTTCGAGAAGAATGTTTGTCTAGCTTTACCTAGCTCAACATTGAAAGCATGAAGGCTGTCTTTATAGATGCTATATTGAATTTCGAGTTTCGTCTTCCGCCACATCCGCTCAGCTTTTCTGCATTGTATTTTCATACTCTGTACTGCTGTTGATTTTCTCCATGGTGATTTCTGTTTTTCAGAAATTCTGATTTTTACAGGTGCGACGTCATCAATGACATTCTTAACTTTTGAGTCAAAGGACTCCAGAAGAAGATCAACAGAGTCTGCAGAAATGCTTGGCATTGAAGATATAGCCTTCATAAATAGCACACTAGTGTTATCATTAATGCATCTCTTTCTGACAGAGACAGATCTAGATTCATTAGGAGCAGAGATCAATATATCAAAGAAAATACAGAAGTGATCAGATAGTGCTACATCCTTGATAACAGTGGATGAAATGTTTAGACCCTTACTGATGAGTAAATCAAGAGTGTGTCCACGATTGTGTCTAGGCCCACAATCGTGTTAATAAGGGAGCAGAGATGCAATTAGCCATGTGCACAATCAAGATTTAGTTGGTTGATCACTTGAATGTTGAATTAATTGGCATTAAAAGCAAAGCATTAATCTAATGTCTGACAGTTTTATTTTTTTTATTTTTTAATCAGTCTGAAGTTATGTTTTAGTTTGTGATCTTATGTGATGTAATTTGCTGTTAAAAACTTCTGTCTTTATGCTTTGTATGGTCCCTTTTAAATATAAACCTATGTCTTTTTCTCTTAGATTGATGATACCTAATTTATGAAGATCCAAGAGACTCTTAAGCTCAAGTTCACTTATCATGGCTTCAGGTAAGGCACTAAATATTATATTATATTGTGTCAGTCAGATTAGGTTTACAGTCTTAAACAGGAAAATGAGTGTTAATGCAGGAATATGATTGTAAACTGAGTGACACCCTTGTCTTCAATAAAAGTGCACTCTGTGGAAAAACTGTGAGTGGGGATGGAATATGTTTTCTTCTCTGAAATATCTGGAGATTTGCTGTGAATGCTCTGTGCATCTCTTTTTAATTTTGAGTGGTTAACATTAACCCTAACGTCACATTCTGTGTCTTTCAGGTAAGGTGGGCAGCTTATGAGATGAGTTGGATGTGCTGCTGTTCTGTTCCCTGATGGCAGCTTGCTTGAATTCATCCAACCTGATGTTGGTGAGTGCTAAAATTGTCTTTTTCCCGAATTAAGCTCTGCTAGGCTTGTTTGGAAATGTGGAGAGCTTTCTGGGGAGTGTAACCATTTTACAATGATACTCTCTCTGCTCTGTTTCTCCAACTTCCTGCAAGAGGTCTTTCAGATCTCTCACCAGAAATGGGGAAGGGGTTGGATGACCTGTTTTTTTTCCCCCTGTAATTTTAAGTGTATTGTGCAAAAATACTTTAGAATTTTATACAGTTGGCGACCTTAACGTTTGCGATGGGTCCCAAGTTGTATGTGTTCCTGCTGTCCTGTTCTATGATGGCAGCTCATTTGTCTTTGTTTCAATGTTAAACTTCATCTGGTGAAGACAATTATCAAGGTGTTCTATCCTTATTTGCTGTGTGAGCTTTTGGAAATGTGGAGAGCTTTCACAGTATACCAACTAATTAAGTCTGGTGTCCATTTGTACATGTGTTCCTAGGTTGAGCCAGGTTCCTGTGAGTGTGGTCATCCTTCATTGCAGCGTTTGCTCAAACTGTTAACAAATTAAGCATCAGATGTAATCTAAGTGTGCCTTAAAAGCTTTAGGGCTGGTTGATTCATTTTTATTAAGCAAATATTAATAAATTGAGATTAGTTTGTTTGTTAGTGGTGCCACTGTGTATACATTATCCTCCCCATGTGCATTTTAGCACACTTGCGTTCATTCCCCCCCATTCATTTTATGCTGATATTTATACACTGATGCCTTATTGTATGTTTCAAAGATACTTTTGTCTTGTGTTTAAATTTTTTTTTTTCCTCTCTCTTCCTAAATTTACCCTTGTGCCATCTGTGCTATGTGTATTTCTAGGCTTATAATGGTCACTTTTTTTTTTTCTTTTTCTGGCCACTTTCTAAAAATTGTCTTATTCCTCTTCCTTCATGCCTTTTGTCTTGTACCTAGCCAGTTTTCTTTGTTCATTTTGGTTTTGTTTATTTCACATTTGTTTTCCAGTTTAGCCTTTTGTATGCAGTTGTTTATGGACATTATAATTACTATAGTTTTATGCCACTTTTTAGGGTTTTGTGCATTTTACATTTTATTCTGCATTTTGTGTGCACTTCATTTTTTGGGGTCTTCATGACTTTGTCTATTGTTATGGTCTTTTGTTTTTTTTTTTTACTAAATTTTATTTAACCTGTGTAATATATGGCCTTGTGCTGTTTTGATTTATCATGGTTCACCAGCACTTGAATCTACCTTTTTCTCTTGAATCTGTCTTTTTCTTCTATGTCCTTTTGATGATGTACTAGAAAAGGTGCCATCACAGTTATGTCCCTCCTCTGAGATTTTAATGGTTTCAAATTTGTTAGTGTTTGAAGGTTTAAAGTCTAGACTTGTGTTGTGTGAGATACTGAACGGAGTCCTCTTCCATGACTTGTTGGATCTGAAAGGACTAATACACAGTGTGGAGATATCCTGGTAAACTCAGTTGGTTGGGTTTTAAGTGAATGTAAACTTGAGAAAGAAGACGTGTAACAGTCCATTGAGTATGTAGTCTGTTAGGTCCTTTCAATAGCTGTCTCACTTGTGAAACGAACTTCACAAGTGTTTAATGCTCCATGATGCTGCCATTGCCTCATTTTGGGTCAAAATAATCTTAAAATACTTTTACTGAAAAACTGCTCAATTACTGCATTAAACTAACTTTTGCTCAAGTAAGGGTAAATGAGTAAAGTGTTGTTAGGCTTCATTAATTGTGTCAACTGTAACCAGGAACATTTCCCATAACTTCCAACGTACTGGTTATATCTTAAGAAGAATGGCTTCTACTCTAATAGTCTGTTTCTTTCATATTCCGAGGTCACCGTAATCACCCTGATCCAGTCTGTATCCAGACCAGATGGTCACTGCAGTCACCCGGATCCAGTCCAGAGGGTGGATCAGCACCAGAGATGAGCCCTGAATGTCACCGGAGACCATGTCAGCTAGATGAGCCTCAGAGACAGTCTATAAGTGAAGAGGTCTTTGCTGGAGAACTGCCATTGCCAACAGAGAACTGGAAGCAGACTCTGCTAAATCTGACTTAGTTGCAGCCTGGAATGAAACTGCTGGTTTTGTGTGGCCAGAGGTGAACTATACCCCTGACTGAGCCTGTTGTGTTCCAGGTTTTTTTTTTTTTTTTGTGGGCCCTTAATTTGTCACCGATGGAGTTTTGGTTTCTTGCCAGTGTTGAGGCTGGCTTTCTTAATTTCTAGCAATATTGTCAGCTTGATTGCATTTGTTTTTGTGATTGTTTTTGCATTATCAACACCATTTGTGTTTAATGATGTTTTCGTGCATACATTTCTCTTGCATTGGCATGAATTAATACGGTCCACCCCACTCAGGAAAAGTTTAGCACTTTTTTTTTTCTCATTAAACTGCCAAAAAAATCAATTTCAGCTTTGACTCTTGACCTCATTTATTTATTCCTTTTAATTTCATAATCTCCAACCAAGCTACTGGGATTGCTGTCATTCTTTAATGCATCCTGATCAAGCAGTGTTAGGTTTAATGTTTGAGAAGCAGACCAGGGTAGTCTGTTACCTGCAGGTACAGATCCAAGTCCACAAATGTTTATGAGATGAGTAGGGGGAACCCCAGACTTTAGGTGGACGAGATGTCTTAGTCATTTGTTGCCTTTTCAAAGACTTCTTGTGCATATTGTAACCAAAGGTCAGAATTGCTCCTATGATATAGGTTTTTGATGTACACTTGTGAAATTCTGTCTTTACTGTTCTCACAGAATTAGTATTAGTACAGTGGTAAAACATCATTGGAAAGGTCCAACACTCATTGTCAGGATTATGTCTCTGTTTTGTTCTGTTCCCCCAGTGTTTTCACCCCTCACATGGCCTTCAGTTGGTTTTTCCCTTTTGTCTCCTCCTGTACTTCTGTGTTTATTGGTTTGTCTGTATTAGGTTTGATTTGGTTCACCTGTCTTGTTAATTTGCTACACCCCCTGCCACTCCTATTTAAGTTGTTTGTTTCCTCAGTTTCAATGTCAGTCGATAACGTTACTATGTGTTTCATGTCTGCTCCTCGTTTTGAGTTCTTTTGTTTTACTTTAAACAAATCATCTTTGGTTATAGTCCTGTTTCCTGGTGTCTTCCTGGATCTACCTGGTGCAACTGTGACACATAGTTTGTGATTTTTTTTTTTTTTTTTGATTTTTTTTTTTAACCTCTTCAGTCACTGCGTCCATTGAAATGGACAATTTTATTGGTTTTAAAAAAGTGTTTTTATGAGCAATTTATGGTTACTGATTGTTCCTAGATCAACCAATCATAAAGAAGATGTGCCTTAATTTAATTTGGGTGTAACATGTTTTCTTCTCTGAAGTACCTGGAGATTTGCTTTGAATGCTCTGTGCATCTCTTTTGAATTTTGAGCGGTGAACATTAACCCTAATTCTGTGTATTTCAGGTAAGATGAGAAGCTTTTTAGAAGAGTTGAATGTGCCGCTGTCCTGTTCCTTGATTGCATCTCGCTTGAATTCATTGAGCCTGATGTTGGTGAGTGCTCAAGTTGTTTTTCCTGAATTAGGAAATTATCTGCTAGTCTTGTTTGCTGTTTGAAATGTGGAAAGCTTTCTTTGGTGAACTTTTAACTGATTGATCCTGTATTTAAAGTGTTGTCTGCCTCATGTTTCCTTGTACAGTGTTATAAGTCTTCATGGAAGTGCTACGTTTGTGTCCTGCCGGCCTTGTTTTACCTATTTCTGTGGATTATTAAAGACTGTTAATTGTGATTCTCACTTGTCTCTGCGTTCCTTGTTTTCGCAGAGGTCGCATTTACCAAAAATGGTCCGTCATTGATATATTTAAAGGCCGCTGACAGATTACGCTGAGGATGATCTATTGTAATTTCTAAGTGTAATTCCAACCCCTGTTCAGTTGGTGGTGAGTGTGGTCCACTGTGTCAGCAGAGCACTGGATTCAGAAGAAAAAGTAAAACTGCCACGAATCTTTTGTTGTACACTTGCTTACCCAGAAGTTACATTTTACCAACCTGTTTGTGAAAAATCACAGACCATGTTAAAGACAAACACAACCTCTGCCGTGACACTGTAAGTTTGTATTTTCTTGTCCTTTTTATTCCCTTTTAATGTCATACCGGTTTTGTTTTCCCTTTAAAGTCATTGTATTTTAGCAAATTTTGTCCCA
>NW_027394276.1:4738494-4760272 GCF_049309525.1 Garra rufa | reverse complement strand
GGAGTGGGGGGGGGGGGGGGTTGGTCTATGCATCCCTGCTTCTGCTGAATTATTTTTATCCACGGTGGGGATAAAACGTCCCGCGAAGCCGCTGCTACGTCCTGATCTAAATCAAATGATTCACCATATGCGCTATGAAGTTGAACGTTCTGAATCAAATGATTCGCGATTCGATTGGAGCGCTTCGAAACAATGAATCCTTTTGCAACGCAGTGGTTTACTGATTCGGAGTTTCCAAAAAGCTCCGTTGATACTTTGCTCACTCATTTGAAATTAAATCATTACAATTAATAGGCCTAAATTACGATTTTTTTATTAAACTGTGATCACATAATACAGCTTTCGTCGTCGTATTAAAAACATTTTTATGACCTGACACTCATTCTATCTATCTATCTATCTATCTATCTATCTATCTATCTATCTATCTATCTATCTATCTATCTATCTATCTATCTATCTATCTATCTATCTATCTATCTGTAACGGGGTTAAAATAATGTTAGTTAAATTCATGCATAAATTGGGAAACACGCCATTGGTTGGTGCACTGCGCTCAATCGCGTTCGTTATATCAGGGGGCGGTGCTATGTATTAGCCAGCAGTTTCACGAAGCTTCACTGCTGGTGAGCTGCTTTGATGATTGCTCCGTCTTATTAAGGGAGTTGGGATTGTTTTCGAGCACAAATCTAAACTTTTATACTTCATAAGATTATTCAGCTCCTAGTTGTTATTTGTGATGATAAAATGAAGAGTGTATGTATCAGGTTTCTTATAAACTCTGAACCTCTTTATATTTCATCTTAAGACTGACATGTGTCATCATTGAGCTGCCAATTAACCAACATTTGGGTCCTGTATGTTTTATTCGATTTTTGTCGTGTTCTGTGTGTAAATCGTTAGTGGCTAACATTAGCATACGTGCTGCACACTTGCACATGGTGAACTGTTGCGCCATTTGAGAGTTGCGTTTTCCATTCTGTCTTTCTGTCATACAAAAATATATAAAATATTGGTCACCACTCGAGTTTAAAGTTTTACTGCATTAATGTGATTCAGTTTTGTATTTTATTTTTATTATGTATGTTTTATTCAGATTTATGTCGACTGTATGTTTACATTCGCTCAGAGAAAATATAATTAGCAGCAGTTTCACGAAGCTTCGCTGCTGACTGACATGCATCATCATTGAGCTGCCAATTAACCAACCTTTGGGTCCTGTATGTTTCAGTTTGGCTGCGTCGAAACTGCCTACTCAATGAGTAAGTACTTAATTTCAATAAGCGCAACGAGCGCTAAGAGTACCTACTCAACAGCCAAATCTCGTTGGCTGCATTCGAAATTGCATACTTAATGAGTAGGTACTTAATTTCAATAAGTACGTACTTAACGAGCGCTAAAAGAGTACCTACTCTACAGCCTAATCTCGTTGAGTATGAATGCGATCCGCCATGATGACGTTATCATGCGATTTACCACGTTAAAACAAGAGCAACAATTTAAAAGATATGAGCGACAGGTTTAATTCGTCTATCTGTATATATTTTGATGTTGATCAAATTTCTAATTTTGTGGTCTTCTACAAGAAACAGATGCCTTTATGATTGTAGTACGTTTTTAGGCTATAACCCAGTTTAATCCTTAAAGATGTTATTTTTTATTACGAAAACCTAAAATCGTAACCACTTGAATATGTTTTTAATTTATTTATGTGCAAAATGTTTATCCACACGCAAAACTGGCTTGAAATCTTCCTTGTTTTCCTCTTTTTATTGTTGGATTTCTCTCGTTTCATCCCAGAGGATTATAAATAACAAAAAACAGCACATGCAATTTTAATGCATTATGATTATATGAATATTACAATAATTTAAAGATATTTAATCTTTTTTTCACGTGTAGTGAATCACATGTATGCAAACCCTTTATAGTTTTTTCCTGTCATTATGATTGTTAACTAATAAAATAGCCTACTGTCTTTTCCTGCGGTTGTACTTTAAGTTCTGCAGTAATAATAAAAATAAAATAAAGGCGACAGGTGCACAGAACACCCAATGGCATTATGACAACCCTACCTAGTACGTTTCCCTCCTTGTTTGCAATGTTTGCAATATCTGCACAAAGGAGACGTCAATCAGCTGCTGGAAGATCTCGTCTGTGGAGAAGACTTTTGAGTGTTACTTAGAAATTAAGATTACCTCGGAATGCATTGCTAGACAACACCAACGCTTATGAACAATAATACTGATAAATGTTAACCACTAATTAATTATATTTTTAAGTAAAATGAGCTACATGTATTTTTTAATACGCCATATGCATGACATATTCATGACTATGCAGTCAATGTGAATACATCTCAATTCTCAGTCAAGTAATGAATTAATGCTATATTTTAACTGACAACAAGAAACATGAATAAATTCATAAAATTATAAATAAAAGTAACATTGATGTTAAATAAATACAAGTCAAAGATACATAAAACAATGCTTTATTCAAAGTAATTGTTCTGACAATCATGTGTGTTCACAGCCTGTAAATAACTACTGCCATCAACACAGCTGTGCCAATTCTGCAGCTTTATTCTGATGAAGCAGCTGACCAGCGTGTCCACCTTCACCTGTCTCTGTCCATCACGTCCCTGTAACATCCAGAAAACATTCAAGTCACCTCTGTGATTCATGTACTCAATACTGCATTTACACTCGCATTTTATCCAACACAAATGCTCCTCTATTTATCAACAATATGAATGGACAAATAAAAAAGATCAGTTATGTTTAGTTACTAAATGTACATGCGTTTATTTACATTCCATTCATATAAAGTAAACATCACTCAGATGTCTATTATGTGCTCATCTGCAATTCTTTTCCAACTTGTTCCTGTCACATATTAAATAGACATTTAACAATCATCTTTAAGATGTATATCGTTTATGTACATTCACTTTGGAGATATACGTGTGTTTGCTCTACGCGATTGTGACACAAGGAACAGTGTAACGTTACTCACTTTTGGAAACACCCTCGTTGCTGTTCTCCATCACGTTCGCTGATGACGTATTGATCTCCCGTGGGCTTCTGGGATAGAAAAGTAGAAAAGTATCCCTCGATCGGTTCTTCGAAATCTGGGCGGGACGCAGTAGGCATCCGGGGATCTCTCGCTTACTCTTTTGTGGTTACTCTTCTCACGTACCCATTTCGCCTGCTATATAGTAGGTAAGTAGGCATATTCGAACGATACTTAGGTATACGTAAACCTGAATCTCGCGAGAAATAGTGCTTCATCCAGGTAAATCTCGCCTACTCTTTTGTGGATTTTGAGATTTCATGCATTACTTTTTCTTTACCTACTGCTTTTTGCCTACTAAATAGTATGGAAGTATGCGATTTCGAATGCAGCCGTTGAGTATGAATGCGTTCCGCCATGTTGACGTTATCATGTGACCTATGATGTTATAACAAGCGCAACATGAAATGATTATTACAGCATGATTTATATGTTGGAAATTTAAATCAGACCATTTCAGAACCCAATGCGACAGTTTGCTGGAATCAGTTGAAAAAAAACAGAACAACTGCTGGAATTAACTTTTATATGTTTGCTGTGGTGCATCATGGGAGGTGGGAGAAACCAACTCTGCAGGATAAAGGGGATTATTGGATGGTCTGTGTGTGTGTTTTTATTTTAATTGAACTGCTTTGCAATGATGGATCTATTGTTGTGTAATAGTTTATATATTTTTTCATTAGGGCATGTACAAAAGGCTTAGAGTATTGAGGTTTGTTTATTTGGTGAATTTAATTTCTGTTTGTGTGCATGTTTGTAAATGGTTGTGCTCATGGGTATAAAAGTTCACTAGCTGAATTAGCAGGAGATTGGATAATGCCAAAGAGTTATTCACCATAGAAGAAGAACAACCATCTGAAGAATATCAAATATCAAGAGTGAGTAATCTGGTTGTTTGCTCTTACTGGATGTTCTTTGTAATGTCCTTTAGGTTAGTAAGGAAACTTTCCTCTTGCTCACAATTCTTTTGCCTTGATAAACTTCATGGTACAGAATGTCAAGATTTTCCACACCAATTTGATCTTAAATTTAATGTCAGTAATTTCAGCTCACAGCTGAATGTCATTTATACATAACGGACACAATATTGCTGTTACTCTTTTAGTCATATTAGTAACACACTGATCCTTTAATTCCATTTAGGTTCTCTTTAGGATATTATTTTAAACAGTTGGCCAGATAAACCCTGCTTGAATTGAAGGCTAACCTGTGGTCTCATCACTGGATCAACAGCTTTATGATGAATGCAGGCGCTCCTGAATGCGGTGTCTGTTCGACTGATGTTAGCTGTGCTAATTTGAGGAACAGAAGAGTGCTGTCAATCACCTGCAGGTTAGTATTCACTACTGCTCACCTGAGCTCAGGTTAGTTAGATCGATAGAAAGATCGATAGATAGGGGTGTCCCAGACTCAGTGACGGGAGAAATTAGCCAAGCCTTTATTGCTCCAGTTCAGCATTTGACCGCTTTCTGGTTTGGCGATGTGTTTACTTTAGTGATGTTTGTTGTATTCTGCCTCACTGTTTGGCCTTATTACAAACCTTAAACTTTTTAGTTTATGCAAGAAGCATTTAAGCAAAATCAATAACCTGTAACGCCAGGCCAGCAGAGGGAGCCCTTACTCAACTCTGACTGCTACTGCTCCCTCTGCTGCTTCTATGGTTATTTCCTGTTTGGGAGCCATAAAAGCATGGCCATGCCAAACAGCAGGTTGTGGCGTATTCTGCCCCCCAAAGGCAAAGCGCAGTAACTACGCATTTGTTCAAAATTGAGTTAAGGCTTAAAATGACTTTGTGACAACTGTTTTGTCTTGTGGCAAAGTCTCCTGGTTCAATTTTGTCCCAGAGAAATGAGTGTTTCAGAGAAACAAGAGTGTCAACATGTTTGACTAGTTGGCGTAAAAACTTTAAAGGCATTTTTCTCAGTTTCAGTGTTGGCGTAGTTACTGCACTTTGCCTTTGGAGGGCAGTATTGTTTTGCTGTTGCGGATTCTACCAAGCGTTTTTTGCCATTGCCTTGTTTTGTTCCATAGTTATAGTCGTAGTTATAGTCTTGTTCTGGTTTCAGAACTGGTTTCTTGTTTTCCTGTTTGCTGGTGTTTGACCCTGCCTGTTCTGACAACGATCTGTTTAATAAAGCTCGCGTTTGGATCTATCAACGCTGTTGTCAAGTCCCCGTGTTACAAAAGCGAAGCCATATCTGATTGGCCATGTCAAGGTAAGAGGTTACTGTCAGGTTTATAGACTGTTTGTCAGTGTTTTCCTAGTGTTTTCCCCCCTGTTTTTTCCATTGGTTTGGTTTCTCCCTGTGTCTCCCCCTATTGTTCAGTTTGTATTGGTTTCCCCTTTTGCCCATATTTGGACTTCCCCCTTGTTACCTTGATTGTCTACACCGGACCTTGTTCCTTGCCACTCCCTTTTGCCACTCTTTATATAGTTGTTTGTTCCTTAGTCTCATTGTCCTGTCTACTATGTTACGTCGTGGTTGTTGTTGTTGTTGTTCCCTGGATTCCTGTTTTGTTTCATTAAATATTCATTTTTTTTTTTTTTTTTCTGGCTTCCCACTCCTGGCTTCCCCGTGTTTCCCTCTGGCTCCTCACCCCCAGAAACCCGTGACAAGTATTATTTTTTTTAAATGTGCAATGAAGATTAATCTTAACTTTGCATGTGCTATTTTGTCCTTAGGTCAGCTGGGCATGGTGGAAGAGCTAAATGTGCTGTTATCCTGTACCTTGATGGCAGTCAACTTGTTTGACTTCAGCATGAGGCTCATTCAGGTAAATGCTTAACTCTTTTGTAGCCTTATTCCTATTTGTCCTTTGGAAATGTGAAGAACATTTCATTAGTAGACTTAATTGTAGTAATCCATTATTCCTGGTTTTAATACGTGAATTCTGGGCGCATTACTCGGTTGAGTGGTGTTTCCCATCAGCATGATGATGGAGAATGCAGCTGTTTTTAGTGTAGCCTTTGACCAACTGATGCTAGTTTTGCTAACTGGTGAAGAACAGAACAGGTCAGTGTAAGCCAAGGAAGCACAGATATCAGATAGATGGGGCGGCCTTGATTAAAAAAATGAGGGAACAGAAGACTATTTAGCAGTGTTGCACAATTAAAAAGCAGAATGGTTGGTCTCTTGTGCATTGACTGGTGCTAAAATGGTTTTTCAAACTAGTTTGTTTAAAGACTGTGTGTGTGGTTTTTTTCTGTCTTGTTTCTTGAGGCTTTGTATTGTTTGCATTTAATACATCAAAGTGTCTGTGGTTTTTTTTTAATTATTATTATTTATTTATATTAACTTAAGCCCTTTTATGTTTGTATGCATCCCACTTGGCATTTTGGCCCTAGTGCCTATTTATTAATGCTATTATCTTGTATGTATTGTTTTAGAATTTCTGGTTTTGTGCCTTTTAAAATGTATACTTAAACAAACAAACAAATAAATAAATATTTATTTATTTGTGTATTTTATTTATTTTTTCAAATTTTAGTATACATTTGATTTTGCCTTTTTGTATTTTAGGGTTTTATGGATCCTTTTTGTGTTTGGGCCTTTGTGTGCGGTTTTCATGCCCCTTTAATCTAATGAACATGTTTCAGTATGTTACATTGCATTACATTTCTTTTCTTAATTGTTATTGTATTTGTCCTTGTATTTATGCTTTTGTACTAATGTTGGTTACAAATAATTGGCTGTAGTTTTCTGTGTGTGTGTGTGTGTGTGTGTGTGTGTGTGTATATATATTAGTGGTGGGCCGTTATCGGCGTTAACGTGCTGCGTTAACGTGAAACTCTTATCGCGCGATAAAAAAAATATCGCCGTTAATCTATTCTCAAATTTGGGTTGGGAGCTGGGTCTAAACTACGCAAGCTATGATGACTTTCACCTTGATAGTTTAACGCGGATGTATACCGAAGACTATAGAATATGGTCACGCGTTTAAGTCTCCTCCGCCAAAACCCAGACGGGATCACGTAGTCCTCCATTCATAAAAACCGAATCTACTATAGCGCGAAATGCCACGTAAATTCGTCGTTTTTTGGATTCATAAATCAAATGTTGGTCAGTCACTTAATTCAAATCGCGATATGGACTAGTGTATGTGAAACCTGAAATGCAAAAAGACCGTTTTAATATGAATCCGATATGTTCCGTTTGCCTAGCTGTATGCATTGCGGAGACGAGCTTTTACTACACGCATACTGAAACACACGTGACGCTCCCGGTAATTTTTGGCATTTTCATCTCACATGGACAGATAAACTCAATCTCCCAAACAGTGGCTGCGTCCGAAATCGCCTACTCAATGAGTAGGTACTTAATTTCAATAAGTACTTACTTAACGAGCGCTAAAAGAGTACCTACTCAACAGCCAAATCTCGTTGAGTATGGATGCGTTCCGCCATGTTGACGTTATCACGTGACCTATGACGTTATAACAAGCGCAACATGAAATGATATGAGCGACGGATTTAATTCATCTATCTGTAAACATTTTGATGTTGATGAAATTTGCTTATTTTGGATTGATTGAAGTTTTTATATTTTTAACAATACTAAAATGACTAAAACCCCCAAATTTGTTGTCTTGAATATGTTAATGGGCAAAATTGTGCAAAACTAGCTTAGATCTGATTTGTTTTCCTTTTTCTTGCTGAATTTCTGTCCTTTCATCCCTGAAACTTAAAATAATAATACATAAATAACAAAAACAAAGGCAATTTTTAATTCATTGCGATTTTATGAATATTCAAATATATTTAATATTTTTTTTCTGTATCTAATCTTGTACTATGTACGCAAACCTTTTATAGTTATGTTTTCTGTCATGATTGTTCTTTGTTAAAGATACTTAAGTCTTTCCCTGAGTTTGTATGGAATTATAAATTCTGAAGTAATAATAATACAAAAATTGGAGCGACAGCGACACCTCATGGCATCAGTAACATGACAACCCTACCTAGTACGCTCTCCTCCATGTTTACAACATCTGCACAAAAGAGACGTCGATCAGTTGCTGAAAGATCTTACCTTTGGAGAAGACTGTTGATTTTACACTCGAAAAATTTAAGTATTACTATTTAGAAATTAAAATAACTTTAGAATGCATTGCTAGCCCACTCCAACACTTACCAACAATAATAATGATAAATGCTGACTAATAATTAATGATATTTTTAGTTAAACAAGCATAATGTTGTTGTTTTTTTCAATGAAGTAATGAATAAATGCATAGGCTTATGAAAATGTTATATTTTATTTACTGACAACATCAGGAAACATGAATAAATTAGTAAAATAATAAAAGTAACCATGAACATAAATAAATACACATGGAACAAAGCTTTATTAAACATATTGGTCTTCTAGTCTTTTTGATGAAGAGACCGCAGCAACTTCTGGTCCAGATGAGACAAAGGGCAGGTGGAGTGATGGAGGGTCTCATTTCCAGGATGCTGCTGTGGATTTCTCCTTTGTCACTGCACACACCAGTCTGCAGACATTTCAGATCATACAAAGATGCACAAATATAATACAAAAACTGTCATTTTAACAGCACAGTGTCATTAGATCTCTGTATTGGAAGTTACAAAATGACCATTTAAGTTTCGGATTTTACTTTTCCCCAAAAATGCTGCAGTCACCTTTCCTTTCAGGTCCTGCTCCACCACAAAACATCTGCAACAAAGGCACATAAATCAAGAATCAGAAAAGTTCTGTTATAGCTCTATTTGAAATGAATTTGAAGTTCAGTTAGGCCTACTATATGTATATGTGTTTATTTACATTACTTACATTAATGTAAAGCAGTGACAGTGAATTCTCACATAACGTCCATCACTCACTCAGATGTTTTGTGTTTTGTGTTGCTCTAGTCTAGAACATTTTCCTGTCATTTGTTAAATAGACATTTATTAAACGTCTTTAAAATGTATATGTTTTATGTAAATCCGCTTTTAAAGACGTGCGTGTGCTACCTGAAGCTTAATGTTCGCTATACGTCATAAAACATGTTTTAACAGCGAAATCACAAATATACTAACTATAGCATACTGTATAACATCTTGGCACCTTATGCAAATCAACAGTTTACGATAAAGTAGCTCAACAAATATGATTTTTAAGACAGGGAACCGTGTTTTGGTTGTAATACTCACATTTGTAAACACCCTCGCCGTGGTTCTCAATCACGTTCGATGATGACGTTTTGGCCTCCTGTGGACTCCTGGGATTGAAAAGTATCCATCGATGAAGACTTCAGGATCTGGGCTGAAGCAGTAGGACATCCGGGGATTTCTCGCCTACTCTTTTTTTGAATACTGAGGTTTCGGACGTACTTCTTTCTTCACGTACTCTTTTTTTCCTACTATATAGTAGTTAAGTAGGCATATTCGGACGCACTTTAAGTAGACGTACGCCCGAATCTCGCGAGAATTAGTGCATTCGCCTACTAATTCTCGCCTACTCTTTTATAAATACTTAGGATTCGGACATACTTATTTGCTCGCCTACTGCTTTTCCCTACTAAATAGTAGAGAAGTAGGCGATTTCGGACGCAGCCTGTGTGTCACTTTTAACGTTTCATTTGAGAAAACTAGCATCATATCATACTGTATGACACAGAAACTTCACGGCAACCTGTCAAAATAAAAGTACGGTGTAACATGTAATGGGCTGGGTAGGTGTTGACGTTAAAAAAACACAATCTAATAGGTAGAAAAAATAATTTCATAGTTAGTTAGTAAACACAAGTACATCTAATTGAACATAATTTATTTTCATCAACAAATTATCATAGAACAGCTTTATGAGCTTTATGATCCATTCTCAAATACTTTTAGTCATTATTTGGGTAGCACACATATTCTGAATGCCTTCAGCAGAATTCAAATTAGCCATTTTAATCTAGATTAATTTCAAGATTTAATCTAGATTAAAAAAATTAATCTATGCCCACCCCTAATATATATATATATATATATATATATATATATTTATTTATTTATTTATTCATTTATTTATTCATTTATATATAATAATATTATTATTTTTTTTTACTTTTTATGCAGGTTGTATGCTTTCTTTATATTATATTATGTATGTGTGAGCGCATTATAATTGTCAATTTTATGCTTACATATAACCCATTTGTACTTTGTTCCTTTTTTTATGCGTTTGCAGCTTTTTACACTTATTTTGGTAACCCCTCCCCCCTCGCCTCTTGTATGCCACTCTTTCTATTTGTGCAGTATCTTTTGTCTCTTTGTCTTTGTACTTCATACTTATTCAAGATCTTTATTTTCTGTAAGTTGATTTTAAATGTGGTAGTATAACATTGGAAGTTAATTTTTACTGTTCTTGCTACTTGTTTATGCATTTGATTTGTTTTCATTCCTTTTTTTATTTTTTTAATGTATTTATATTGCAGTAGTTTTGTATTAATGTCTTTTGTGCTAATTGTGACTGTATTTTCATAGGTGTGGATTTATGATTGTTTTTGTTATTTTGTTTGTTTACTCAGTCCATGCATGTTTATTTCTCTTAGCCTCTTTAAATTTTCCCTCAAATCCCTCCGCCATACCCCTAAATCTTTGCATTTTTTGCTTGTATGTGGCCACTTTTATGGTCTTGACCCCTTTGTATTTAAGTAACTTTTGTTTTTGTGTAAATTATTATATTTTTTGGTGGAGCTGTATATATTCCTTATCCTACATTTGTTTTAGTTGTATTAGTGCTGTATACTTTTACTTGTTTTGCCTTTTGTTTATTTGGGTTTAAACTCTTGTGTGTCTGTATTTATGATTTTTATCTTCAGGTAAAGCGTTGTTATGCTTTTTGTGCAGTTGTACTCTTCATTCTGCTTGAGTTCTTTGTTCTTCCCATGCGGTGTCCTTTTTATAGTCTGACATTTGTCTATGCTACTGTGGTGCTTTTGTATGTTGTTTTTTGTTGTACTTCTATTGGTTTAAATTAAGTGTGAATCTATATTGTCATGTTCCCCTTAGCAGGAGTGGTATTTATCAGTTTTCTCTTGGCCTGTTGATTTAAAGAATGTTGGTTTCTTCTTTTAATGTGGCTTTTTGTCTTCCAATGTACATAATTTATTATTGTTGTAATCCCAGTTTTGACCTCATGTATTGTATTCCTTAGACTTGTGGTGTTTGTTGTTTTTATTTTTGGCCTGTGACTAGTGACAAGTTAATGTTTGCACTGCCTTTGCTTCCAGTTGTGCTAGTGGTCCATATGGTCTTTGCTACCGGTGTGCCACAGGCTCTTATCCACTAGCATTCTCGGGTTATCCAGATCTGCTGTCTCTACAGATGCTCATCACTTTGTTATTGCATAAAATGCATCCCTGCTCTGCATGCAGTCTGCCAGATAATGAAGAAAACTCCCAGGGTTGAGGCTCTAGCTTTCCAGGTCTGCCTTTGCACTGACCTGTGTTGAATCCACTTTGGGTGTTTTATTATTTGTGTCCATTGGGCGTATTCCACCACTGGCTACATGAAAGGGACCCCTGCAATATTTACAGCTTTGATTGGTGTCTTTACTGGGTCTGTCACAGCTGTCAGCTGGTGTGCCTATGACAGCCACCAGAGGGCAGTCTTTCAGGATCATTGTCTATTTGTTCTAGACTTCAGTTCCCATCACCCTTTGCAATGATGATTGTTTCATTACCCTCAGCTGTGTATAACTGACAAGCTTAGCTCGCCTGTATATATGTACCTTGTGGTCTGTGTCTGTGCTGCAGTATTAGTTTGTTTTTGCAGGTTCTATTTTGTGGCTTACCTTGTGCTAATGTTTTCTGCCTTTTTGTTGGGATGGATTACTGTTTTGGAATTTCTCCAAAATGCTGCCATGGTATCTTCTGGTTACAGAGCGTTCTATGAGCAGGTGATGAAATATCAGCTTTCTTCAATGTGTATGTATAGGTTTGGTTGATCAAAGGTTGAGTGTTTGGGGAGTAGTACAGGGAATGAGTGACCTGCAGGTACCGATCCACTACAGCTTGAGCTCAGCTCAGATCATATAGATGGGGCACCACAGTGTACACAGAGGACATGGTGATTATACTTTCTTTTATTATAACTTTTTCTTATCTGGAAATGTAATCTTCAATTGAAATGACTGCTTTTGAATTTCATGCAGTCAAGATCCATTTAAACTTTACATGTACTATATTGTCCTCAGGTCAGCTGGGATTTTGGAGATGGGTGTGCCATTATCTTTTGCATTGATGGCGTGAGCCTTATTCAGGTAAATATTAGTGCACTCCATGCTTCTTGGCTTATTTGCATTAGTCTTTTTGAAATGTGGAAAACATGTCTTCAGTAAACTGAACTAGTTGAAACTGAACTTTTACTGCTGGTTTCCATTATGCATTTTATTCATTCGGTTGAGCTGTTTTCCCTAAACGTTGTAAGACTGCAGCCTTTTGATGAACCAGTATTAGGTACAGTAGTTGTTGAGGAGCAGGATAGAGGGCAGTGTAAGTCATTTAAAGCATGTTTGAGATAGTGATGCCATGTACTTAGTGACTAGAAATAAGGCAAGGCAAGTTTATTTATATAGCACATTTCACATACAATGGTAATTCAAAGTGCTGTACATAAAAGGAATTAAAACCATAATAGCATAAAAATCATACAAATTTATAATAATCACAACAATGAAAACAAAATGTAAGAACATTTAAGATTTAAAATTAATTAATACAGTAAAATGATTATACATAAAATAATGCAATCTGTTCGGACGTAGCACAGTGCTCATTCAATAAATGCACAACTAAACAGGTGAGTTTTGAGTCTGCATTTAAATATGGCTAATGTATTCGCACATCTGATCTCTTCTGGAAGCTGATTCCAACTGCGGGCGGCATAATAGCTAAAAGCGGATTCCCCTTGTTTTGTGTGAACCCTTGATATTACTAACTGACTCGATCCTAGTGATCTGAGTTGTCTGTTAGGTTTATATTCAGTGAGCATATCTGCAATGTATGTAGGTCCTAGGCCATTGAGTGCTTTATAAACAAGTAAAAGTACTTTAAAATCTATCCTAAACATAACTGGAAGCCAGTGTAAGGACCTGAGGACTGGTGTGATATGCTCTGATTTTCTGGTTCTAGTCAGAATCCTGGCAGCAGCGTTCTGTATGAGCTGCAGCTGTCTAATGGTCTTCTTGGGAAGGAGACCATTACAATAGTCCACCCTGCTGCTGATAAAGCAATGAACAAGTTTCTCCAAATCTTGACGGGAAACAAAACATCTAATTCTTGCAATGTTTTTGAGATGATAGTATGCTGATTTAGTTACTGCTTTGACAACTTCATCTTTGTTTCCAAATGCAATGACTTCCGTTTTCTCCTTGTTTAACTCTAAAAAGGTTTGGCACATCCAACTGTTAATTTCATCAATGTATTGGCAGAGAGAGTCAATGGGGCTGTAGTCATTTGGCGATAAGGCTAGGTAAATCTGGGTATCATCTGCATAGCTGTGATATGCTATTTGGTTCTTTCTCATTGTATGTCGTATGTCATGGACGTCCACTGAGACTTATGCTCACCTATACTTAAGTAATAACCTCTCCCTTCTAAGTATGACCTGAACCATTTGAGAACCATCCCAGAAAGCCCGACCCAGTTTTCCAGTCTATCTTGAAGAATGTTATGATCGACAGTGTCAAACGCAGCACTGAGATCTAGTAATACCAGCACTGATATTTTGCCAGAGTCTGAATTTAGACGAATATCATTTATTATCTTAATGAGCGCTGTCTCTGTGCTATGATGTGGTCTGAAACCAGATTGGAAATGGTCCAGGTATCCATTTGAGTTTATGTAGTGATTTAGCTGATTGAAAACAACCTTTTCAATAATCTTGCTTATGAAATAAAGATTTGATATTGGTCTATAGTTGCTCAATATGGTGTTATCAAGATTTTTCTTTTTCAGAAGGGGCTTAACAACTGCAGTTTTCAGGGACTTTGGGAAAGTCCCAGAAAGAAGTGAGGTGTTCACCACTTCTAAGAGATCTGCTTTTAAACAGTTAAGAACACTTTTGAAAAAAGATGTGGGAAATGTGTCAAGGTGGCAGGTTGATGATTTGTGGTGCTGTACTGTTTCTTCCAAAATGTTGCTATCGATTGCTTCAAAAGTAGACATAATGACTTTTTAAAATTGTGGTCGAATCTGTCTGACCTCTGCATAACTTGAGGGTGAGCTAATTGTCTTTCTGATATTATTGATCTTCTCAGAAAAGAAGGAAGCAAACTCATCGCACTTGCTGTCAGAGAGCAGTTCACTAGGGATTTGACTAGGGGGGTTAGTCTCTCAACGGTAGCAAAAAGAGTGCGAGTGTTGTTTAAGTTCCTGTTTATAAGGCTTGAGAAGAACATTTGTCTAGCTTTACCTAGTTCAACATTGAAAGCATGAAGGCTGTCTTTATAGATGCTATAGTGAATTTCAAGTTTCGTCTTCCGCCACATCCGCTCAGCTTTTCTGCATTGTATTTTCATACTCTGTACTGCTGTTGACTTTCTCCACGGTGATTTCTGTTTTTCAGAAATTCTGATTTTTACAGGTGCGACGTCATCAATGACATTCTTAACTTTTGAGTCAAAGGACTCCAGAAGAAGATCAACATAGTCTGCAGAAATGCTTGGCATTGAAGATATAGCCTTCATAAATAGCACACTAGTGTTATCATTAATGCATCTCTTTCTGACAGAGACAGATCTAGATTCATTAGTAGCAGAGATCAATATATCAAAGAAAATACAGAAGTGATCAGATAGTGCTACATCCTTGATAACAGTGGATGAAATGTTTAGACCCTTACTGATGAGTAAATCAAGAGTGTGTCCACGATTGTGTCTAGGCCCACAATCGTGTTAATAAGGGAGCAGAGATGCAATTAGCCATGTGCACAATCAAGATTTAGTTGGTTGATCACTTGAATGTTGAATTAATTGGCATTAAAAGCAAAGCATTAATCTAATGTCTGACAGTTTTTTTTTTTTTTTTTTTTTTTTTTTTTTTTTTTTTTTAGTTTGTGATCGCATGTGATGTAATTTGCTGTTAAAAACTTCTGTCTTTATGCTTTGTATGGTCCCTTTTAAATATAAACCTATGTCTTTTTCTCTTAGATTGATGATACCTAATTTATGAGGATCCAAGAGACTCTTAAGCTCAAGTTCACTTATCATGGATTCAGGTAAGGCACTAAATATTTTTTTTTTTTTTTTTTTTTTAACTGTAATGTTGTTTCAGCACGTTGCTGCTTCTATCCACACAAGTATGCAGTCCTATGTTTTTTTTTGTTGTAAACACAGCACCTTTTTTACTTTTCCTGGATGTGCAGAGTCATCTTTTTTTGTATGGCACTTTATATAATACAGATTGTGTCAGATTAGGTTTACAGTCTTAAACAGGAAAATGAGTGTTAATGCAGGAATACGATTGTAAACTGAGTGACACCCTTGTCTTCAATACAAGTGTACTCTGTGGAAAAACTGTGAGTGGGGATGGAATATGTTTTCTTCTCTGAAATATCTGGAGAATTGCTGTGAATGCTCTGTGCATCTGTTTTGAATTTTGAGTGGTTAACATTAACCCTAACGTCACATTCTGTGTCTTTCAGGTAAGGTGGGCAGCTTATGAGATGAGTTGGATGTGCTGCTGTTCTGTTCCCTGATGGCAGCTCGCTTGAATTCATCCAACCTGATGTTGGTGAGTGCTAAAATTGTCTTTTTCCCGAATTAAGCTCTGCTAGGCTTGTTTGGAAATGTGGAGAGCTTTCTGGGGAGTGTAACCATTTTACAATAATACTCTTTCTGCTCTGTTTCTCCAACTTCCTGCAAGAGGTCTTTCAGATCTCTCACCAGAAATGGGGAAGGGTTGGATGACCTTTTTTTTTTTTTCCCTGTAATTTTAAGTGTATTGTGCAAAAATACTTTAGAATTTTATACAGTTGGCGACCTTAACGTTTGCGATGGGTCCCAAGTTGGATGTGTTCCTGCTGTCCTGTTCTATGATGGCAGCTCATTTGTCTTTGTTTCAATGTTAAACCTCATCTGGTGAAGACAATTATCAAGGTGTTCTATCCTTATTTGCTGTGTGACCTTTTGGAAATGTGGAGAGCTTTCACAGTATACCAACTAATTAAGTCTGGTGTCCATTTGTACATGTGTTCCTAGGTTGAGCCAGGTTCCTGTGAGTGTGGTCGTCCTTCACTGCAGCGTTTGCTCAAACTGTTAACAAATTAAGCATCAGATGTAATCTAAGTGTGCCTTAAAAGCTTTAGGGCTGGTTGATTCATTTTTATTAAGCAAATATTAATAAATTGAGATTAGTTTGTTTGTTAGTGGTGCCACTGTGTATACATTATCCTCCCCATGTGCATTTTAGCACACTTGCGTTCATTTCCCCCCCCATTCATTTTATGCTGATATTTATACACTGATGCCTTATTGTATGTTTCAAAGATACTTTTGTCTTGTGTTTTAATTTTTTTTTTTCCTCTCTCTTCCTAAATTTACCCTTGTGCCATCTGTGCTAAGTGTATTTCTAGGCTTATAATGGTCACTTTTTTTTTCTGGCCACTTTCTAAAAATTGTCTTATTCCTCTTCCTTCATGCCATTTGTCTTGTACCTAGCCAGTTTTCTTTGTTCATTTTGGTTTTGTTTATTTCACATTTGTTTTCCAGTTTAGCCTTTTGTATGCAGTTGTTTATGGACATTATAATTACTGTAGTTTTATGCCACTTTTTAGGGTTTTGTGCATTTTACATTTTATTCTGCATTTTGTGTGCACTTCATTTTTTGGGGTCTTCATGACTTTGTCAATTGTTATGGTCTTTTGTTTTTTACTAAATTTTATTTAACCTGTGTAATATATGGCCTTGTGCTGTTTTGATTTATCATGGTTCACCAGCACTTGAATCTACCTTTTCCTCTTGAATCTGTCTTTTTCTTCTATGTCCTTTTGATGATGTACTAGAAAAGGTGCCATCACAGTTATGTCCCTCCTCTGAGATTTTAATGGTTTCAAATTTGTTTGTGTTTGAAGGTTTAAAGTCTATACTTGTGTTGTGTGAGATACTGAACGGAGTCCTCTTCCATGACTTGTTGGATCTGAAAGGACTAATACACAGTGTGGAGATATCCTCGTAAACTCAGTTGGTTGGGTTTTAAGTGAATGTAAACTTGAGAAAGACATGTAACAGTCCATTGAGTATGTAGTCTGTTAGGTCCTTTCAATAGCTGTCTCACTTGTGAAACGAACTTCACAAGTGTTTAATGCTCCATGATGCTGTCATTGCCTCATTTTGGGTCAAAATAATCTTAAAATACTTTTACTGAAAAACTGCTCAATTACTGCATTAAACTAACTTTTGCTCAAGTAAGGGTAAATGAGTAAAGTGTTGTTAGGCTTCATTAATTATGTCAACTGTAACCAGGAACATTTCCCATAACTTCCAACGTACTGGTTATATCTTAAGAAGAATGGCTTCTACGCTAATAGTCTGTTTCTTTCTTATTCCGAGGTCACCGTAATCACCCTGATCTAGTCTGTATCCAGACCAGATGGTCACTGCAGGCACCCGGATCCAGTCCAGAGGGTGGATCAGCACCAGAGATGAGCCCTGAATGTCACCGGAGACCATGTCAGCTAGATGAGCCTCAGAGACAGTCTATAAGTGAAGAGGTCTTCGCTGGAGATCTGCCATTGCCAACAGAGAACTGGAAGCAGACTCTGCTAAATCTGACTTAGTTGCAGCCTGGAATGAAACTGCTGGTTTTGTGTGGCCAGAGGTGAACTATACCCCTGACTGAGCCTGTTGTGTTCCAGGTTTTTTTTTTTTTTTTGTGGGCCCTTAATTTGTCACAGATGGAGTTTTGGTTTCTTGCCAGTGTTGAGGCTGGCTTTCTTAATTTCTAGCAATATTGTCAGCTTGATTGCATTTGTTTTTGCATTATCAACACCATTTGTGTTTAATGATGTTTTCGTGCATACATTTCTCTTGCATTGGCATGAATTTATACGGTCCCACCCCACTCAGGAAAAGTTTAGTACTTTTTTTTTTTCCTCTTTTTTTTTTTCTCATTAAAGTGCCAATTAATCAATTTCAGCTTTGACTCTTGCCCTCATTTATTTATTCCTTTTAATTAATTTCATAGTCTCCAACAAAGCTACTGGGATTGCTGTCATTCTTTAATGCATCCTGATCAAGCAGTGTTAGGTTTAATGTTTGAGAAGCAGACCAGGGTAGTCTGTTACCTGCAGGTACAGATCCAGGTCCACAAGTTTTTATGAGATGAGTAGGGGAACCCCAGACTTTAGGTGGACGAGATGTCTTAGTCATTTGTTGCCTTTTTAAAGACTTCTTGTGCACATTGTAACCAAAGGTCAGAATTGCTCCTATGATATAGGTTTTTGATGTACACTTGAGAAATTCTGTCATTACTGTTCTCACAGAATTAGTATTAGTACAGTGGTAAAACATAATTGGAAAGGTCCAACACTCATTGTCAGGATTATGTCTTTTTTTTGTTCTGTTCTCCCAGTGCCCCCCCCCCTCACATGGACTTCAGTTGTTTTTTCCCTTTTGTCTCCCCCTGTAGTTCTGTGTTTATTGGTTTGTCCCTATTAGCTTTGATTTGGTTCACCTGTCTTGTTAATTTGCTACACCCCCTGCCACTCCTAGTAAAGTTGTTTGTTTCCTCAGTTTTAATGTCAGTCGATAACGTTACTATGTGTTTCATGTCTGCTCCTCGTTTTGAGTTTTTTGTTTTACTTTAAATCATCTTTGATTATAGTCCTGTTTCCCGGTGTCTTCCTGGATCTACCTGGTGCAACTGTGACACACGTTTGTGTGTTTTTTTTTTTTTTTTTTTTTTTTTTTTAACCTCTTCAGTCACTGCGTCCATTGAAATGGATAATTTTATTGGTTTAAAAAAAGTATTTTTATGAGCAATTTATGGTTACTGATTGTTCCTAGATCAACCAATCATAAAGAAGATGTGCCTTAATTTAATTTGGGTGGAACATGTTTTCTTCTCTTAAGTACCTGGAGATTTACTTTGAATGCAATGTGCTTCACTTTTGAATTTTGAGTGGTGAACATTAACCCTAATTCTATGTATTTCAGGTAAGATGAGAAGCTTTTTAGAAGAGTTGAATGTGCCGCTGTCCTGTTCCTTGATTGCAACTCACTTGAATTCATTGAGCCTGATGTTGGTGAGTGCTGAAGTTGTTTTTCCTGAATTAGGAAATTATCTGCTAGGCTTTTTGAAATGTGGAGAGCTTTCTTTTGTGAACTTTTAATTGATTTATCCTGTATTTAAAGGTCCCATATCGTCAAAATCAAAATTTCCTGGCTTTTTTCATGATAACTAAGGTCTAGGGGCTATCTAACTACCATATGAGTTTCAAAACAGTCAATCCACAGTAAACTGCACACAGCCTGCTTAAAGTAGCTGTTCATTTTCACAAGCAGCTGTGACTTCCGTAACGATGTGACGTCCGATCGACTCAAGTCACCGCCTTCAGTCACAAACCAACGTCCCACCCTCCTTTTGTCAAACCCCCAGACAACAACGCATCCATTCCATTGAGCAACAACAACAGGAAAACAAACTGAGAAAACCCTGTTCAGTCGATAGATGTCAAGCTACGATCATTACACAGGCTTCAGAACAACGTTAATATAAGAGACCAGCGGCAGCCTCTTTCACACAGCGATTCCGGTAAATACACGCATAATGTGTCCCACGATTTGTTTAATTTGGTTCATTCACAGTTGTTTTCCGGAATCTGTGCTTGCTTTACACACAAACCATAAAGACATGTGACGTTTGGGTGTGAGATGTAATGCGACGCATATGTTTCACTAAACTGAAACTAACCTGAACAAACTGTGCTTCATCGCTGATAGTGAGGAGCTGGCTCTGCCTGATGATCGCTGCTTCATTCCACTTTGCACGTAACGTTATTTTTCGTTGTGAAGAGTCGCTTGATTGATAACGTGCATCATTACTACAACACTGCCTTTAGGTTCTGGCTTTGGTTCACACAGTTCCCGTAATTTTCCAGAATCAGCGCGCATTGTGAAAGGGGCTTTACTAAAGCAACAGTTATGTAGCCTACTGCCTTCGGTGTTTGTAAAAGAAAAAACATTAATGATCATTCTAAAATATCCTGTTGAGTATCAGCTCTCTCTATTGCTCTGAGCTCGCTTACGCTTACAGCACACATGACCGTAGTTACCTGTGATTGGCCTGGTTGTGCGTCACTCAGAAAACAACAGGCCAATCAGAAGAGAGGCTCATGAATATTAATTAGATGAGCCAAAATCGACCTGTTTTTGACAGAGCTCCTAAAAAAGGAGCTGTAAAGAATATATTGAGATGGATTTTGGCACTTATACCGCAAATATATATTCTTAAGGACATCAACAAATAAAATAAACCTCCAGAAATGTGTACGATATGGGACCTTTAAAGTGTTGTCTGCCTCATATTTCCTTGTACAGTGTTATAAGTCTTCATGGAAGTGCTATGTTTTTTACCCATTTCTGTGGATTATTAAAGACTGTTAATTGTGATTGTCACTTGTCTCTGCGGTCCTTGCTTTCGAAGAGGTCGCATTTACCAAAAATGGTCCTTCATTGACACAAAGATTTAAAGGTCGCTGACTGTAATTTCTAAGTGTAATTCCAACCCCAGTTCAGTTGGGTGGTGAGTGCGGTTCACTGTGTCAGCAGAGCACTCGATTCAGAAGAAAAATAAAACTGCCACGAATCTTTTGTGTGTTTGCTTATCCAGAAGTTACATTTTTACCGCCCTGATTGTGAAAATGACAGACCATGTTAAAGACTAACACAACCTCTGCCGTGACACTGTATGTTTTTTATTGTCCTTTTCATTCCCTTTTAATGTATTTTATCAAATTTTGTCCCATTTCTCACAATCCACATTTAGAAATGTATTCTTAGTATTCCTTTTTATAGAAAGATTTGATGTTGGTCTTTTGCATTTTGTATCACTTTGTAGTTTAGTGTTTGTGCCCATTTAATTATGATTTAGCTTCCCCACGTTTAATTGTTTTGTGAACTTTTTTTTTTGTATTTGTGTGTGTATATATATATATATATATACCCTAACTCAACCTTAGACAGAATTTTGGCCAAAAAATATATATATATTATATATATATATATATATAATAATTATATATTATATATATATATATATAATTTAGTAACAATGTTGCAATTTTTTTTTTTTTTTTTTTTTTTTTTTTTTTTGGGGCCAAAATTCTGGTCTAGGGTTGAGTCTAGGGTTGAGTCTAGGGTTGAGTCTAGGGTTGAGTCTAGGGTTGAGTCTAGGAAGGGTTGAGTCTAGGGTTGAGTCTAGGGTTGAGTCTAGGGTTGAGTCTAGGGTTGAGTCTAAGGGTTGAGTCTAGGGTTGAGTCTAGGGTTGAGTCTAGGGTTGAGTCTTAGGGTTAGGGTTATAGGTTAGGGTTAGGTTAGGGGTTAGGGTTAGGGTTAGGGTTAGGGTTAGGGTTAGGGTTAGGGTTAGGGTTAGGGTTAGGGTTAGGGTTAGGGTTAGGGTTAGGGTTAGGGTTAGGGTTAGGGTTAGGGTTAGGGTTAGGGTTAGGGTTAGGGTTAGGGTTAGGGTTAGGGTTAGGGTTAGGGTTAGG
>NW_027394276.1:4715663-4737994 GCF_049309525.1 Garra rufa | reverse complement strand
GGCCAAAATTCTGTCTAGGGTTGAGTTAGGGTATATATGTATATATATATATATATATATATACACACACACACACAAATACAAAAAAAAGTTCACAAAACAATTAAACGTGGGGAAGCTAAATCATAATTAAATGGGCACAAACACTAAACTACAAAGTGATACAAAATGCAAAATACCAACATCAAATCTTTCTATAAAAAGGAATACTAAGAATACATTTCTAAATGTGGATTGTGAGAAATGGGACAAAATTTGATAAAATACATTAAAAGGGAATGAAAAGGACAATAAAAAACATACAGTGTCACGGCAGAGGTTGTGTTAGTCTTTAACATGGTCTGTCATTTTCACAATCAGGGCGGTAAAAATGTAACTTCTGGATAAGCAAACACACAAAAGATTCGTGGCAGTTTTATTTTTCTTCTGAATCGAGTGCTCTGCTGACACAGTGGACCGCACTCACCACCAACTAAACTGGGGTTGGAATTACACTTAGAAATTACAATAGATCATCCTCAGCGTAATCTGTCAGCGACCTTTAAATCTTTGTGTCAATGAAGGACCATTTTTGGTAAATGCGACCTCTTCGAAAGCAAGGACCGCAGAGACAAGTGACAATCACAATTAACAGTCTTTAATAATCCACAGAAATGGGTAAAAAACGTAGCACTTCCATGAAGACTTATAACACTGTACAAGGAAATATGAGGCAGACAACACTTTAAAGGTCCCATATCGTACACATTTCTGGAGGTTTATTTTATTTGTTGATGTCCTTAAGAATATATATTTGCGGTATAAGTGCCAAAATCCATCTCAATATATTCTTTACAGCTCCTTTTTTAGGAGCTCTGTCAAAAACAGGTCGATTTTGGCTCATCTAATTAATATTCATGAGCCTCTCTTCTGATTGGCCTGTTGTTTTCTGAGTGACGCACAACCAGGCCAATCACAGGTAACTACGGTCATGTGTGCTGTAAGCGTAAGCGAGCTCAGAGCAATAGAGAGAGAGCTGATACTCAACAGGATATTTTAGAATGATCATTAATGTTTTTTCTTTTACAAACACCGAATGCAGTAGGCTACATAACTGTTGCTTTAGTAAAGCCCCTTTCACAATGCGCGCTGATTCTGGAAAATTACGGGAACTGTGTGAACCAAAGCCAGAACCTAAAGGCAGTGTTGTAGTAATGATGCACGTTATCAATCAAGCGACTCTTCACAACGAAAAATAACGTTACGTGCAAAGTGGAATGAAGCAGCGATCATCAGGCAGAGCCAGCTCCTCACTATCAGCGATGAAGCACAGTTTGTTCAGGTTAGTTTCAGTTTAGTGAAACATATGCGTCGCATTACATCTCACACCCAAACGTCACATGTCTTTATGGTTTGTGTGTAAAGCAAGCACAGATTCCGGAAAACAACTGTGAATGAACCAAATTAAACAAATCGTGGGACACATTATGCGTGTATTTACCGGAATCGCTGTGTGAAAGAGGCTGCCGCTGGTCTCTTATATTAACGTTGTTCTGAAGCCTGTGTAATGATCGTAGCTTGACATCTATCGACTGAACAGGGTTTTCTCAGTTTGTTTTCCTGTTGTTGTTGCTCAATGGAATGGATGCGTTGTTGTCTGGGGGTTTGACAAAAGGAGGGTGGGACGTTGGTTTGTGACTGAAGGCGGTGACTTGAGTCGATCGGACGTCACATCGTTACGGAAGTCACAGCTGCTTGTGAAAATGAACAGCTACTTTAAGCAGGCTGTGTGCAGTTTACTGTGGATTGACTGTTTTGAAACTCATATGGTAGTTAGATAGCCCCTAGACCTTAGTTATCATGAAAAAAGCCAGGAAAATTTTGATTTTGACGATATGGGACCTTTAAATACAGGATAAATCAATTAAAAGTTCACAAAAGAAAGCTCTCCACATTTCAAACAGCCAATAAGCCTAGCAGATAATTTCCTAATTCAGGAAAAACAACTTCAACACTCACCAACATCAGGCTCAATGAATTCAAGTGAGTTGCAATCAAGGAACAGGACAGCGGCACATTCAACTCTTCTAAAAAGCTTCTCATCTTACCTGAAATACATAGAATTAGGGTTAATGTTCACCACTCAAAATTCAAAAGTGAAGCACATTGCATTCAAAGCAAATCTCCAGGTACTTAAGAGAAGAAAACATGTTCCACCCAAATTAAATTAAGGCACATCTTCTTTATGATTGGTTGATCTAGGAACAATCAGTAACCATAAATTGCTCATAAAAATACTTTTTTTAAACCAATAAAATTATCCATTTCAATGGACGCAGTGACTGAAGAGGTTAAAAAAAAAAAAAAAAAAAAAAAAAAAAAAAAATCACACAAACTACGTGTGTCACAGTTGCACCAGGTAGATCCAGGAAGACACCGGGAAACAGGACTATAATCAAAGATTATTTAAACTAAAACAAAAAACTCAAAACGAGGAGCAGACATGAAACACATAGTAACGTTATCGACTGACATTAAAACTGAGGAAACAAACAACTTTACTAGAAGAGGCAGGGGGTGTAGCAAATTAACAAGACAGGTGAACCAAATCAAAGCTAATAGGGACAAACCAATAAACACAGAACTACAGGGGGAGACAAAAGGGAAAAACCAACTGAAGTCCATGTGAGGGGGGGGGCACTGGGAGAACAGAACAAAAAAAAAGACATAATCCTGACAATGAGTGTTGGACCTTTCCAATTATGTTTTACCACTGTACTAATACTAATTCTGTGAGAACAGTAATGACAGAATTTCTCAAGTGTACATCAAAAACCTATATCATAGGAGCAATTCTGACCTTTGGTTACAATGTGCACAAGAAGTCTTTAAAAAGGCAACAAATGACTAAGACATCTCGTCCACCTAAAGTCTGGGGTTCCCCTACTCATCTCATAAAAACTTGTGGACCTGGATCTGTACCTGCAGGTAACATACTACCCTGGTCTGCTTCTCAAACATTAAACCTAACACTGCTTGATCAGGATGCATTAAAGAATGACAGCAATCCCAGTAGCTTTGTTGGAGACTATGAAATTAATTAAAAGGAATAAATAAATGAGGGCAAGAGTCAAAGCTGAAATTGATTAATTGGCACTTTAATGAGAAAAAAAAAAAAGAGAAAAAAAAAAAAAGTACTAAACTTTTCCTGAGTGGGGTGGGGTGGGACCGTATAAATTCATGCCAATGCAAGAGAAATGTATGCACGAAAACATCATTAAACACAAATGGTGTTGATAATGCAAAAACAATCACAAAAACAAATGCAATCAAGCTGACAATATTGCTAGAAATTAAGAAAGCCAGCCTCAACACTGGCAAGAAACCAAAACTCCATCTGTGACAAATTAAGGGCCCACAAAAAAAAAAAAAAAACCTGGAACACAACAGGCTCAGTCAGGGGTATAGTTCACCTCTGGCCACACAAAACCAGCAGTTTCATTCCAGGCTGCAACTAAGTCAGATTTAGCAGAGTCTGCTTCCAGTTCTCTGTTGGCAATGGCAGATCTCCAGCGAAGACCTCTTCACTTATAGACTGTCTCTGAGGCTCATCTAGCTGACATGGTCTCCGGTGACATTCAGGGCTCATCTCTGGTGCTGATCCACCCTCTGGACTGGATCCGGATGACTGCAGTGACCATCTGGTCTGGATACAGACTAGATCAGGGTGATTACGGTGACCTCGGAATAAGAAAGAAACAGACTATTAGCGTAGAAGCCATTCTTCTTAAGATATAACCAGTACGTTGGAAGTTATGGGAAATGTTCCTGGTTACAGTTGACATAATTAATGAAGCCTAACAACACTTTACTCATTTACCCTTACTTGAGCAAAAGTTAGTTTAATGCAGTAATTGAGCAGTTTTTCAGTAAAAGTATTTTAAGATTATTTTGACCCAAAATGAGGCAATGACAGCATCATGGAGCATTAAACACTTGTGAAGTTCGTTTCACAAGTGAGACAGCTATTGAAAGGACCTAACAGACTACATACTCAATGGACTGTTACATGTCTTTCTCAAGTTTACATTCACTTAAAACCCAACCAACTGAGTTTACGAGGATATCTCCACACTGTGTATTAGTCCTTTCAGATCCAACAAGTCATGGAAGAGGACTCCGTTCAGTATCTCACACAACACAAGTCTAGACTTTAAACCTTCAAACACAAACAAATTTGAAACCATTAAAATCTCAGAGGAGGGACATAACTGTGATGGCACCTTTTCTAGTACATCATCAAAAGGACATAGAAGAAAAAGACAGATTCAAGAGGAAAAGGTAGATTCAAGTGCTGGTGAACCATGATAAATCAAAACAGCACAAGGCCATATATTACACAGGTTAAATAAAATTTAGTAAAAAACAAAAGACCATAACAATTGACAAAGTCATGAAGACCCCAAAAAATGAAGTGCACACAAAATGCAGAATAAAATGTAAAATGCACAAAACCCTAAAAAGTGGCATAAAACTACAGTAATTATAATGTCCATAAACAACTGCATACAAAAGGCTAAACTGGAAAACAAATGTGAAATAAACAAAACCAAAATGAACAAAGAAAACTGGCTAGGTACAAGACAAATGGCATGAAGGAAGAGGAATAAGACAATTTTTAGAAAGTGGCCAGAAAAAAAAGTGACCATTATAAGCCTAGAAATACACTTAGCACAGATGGCACAAGGGTAAATTAAGGAAGAGGAAAAAAAAAAATTAAAACACAAGACAAAAGTATCTTTGAAACATACAATAAGGCATCAGTGTATAAATATCAGCATAAAATGAATGGGGGGGGAATGAACGCAAGTGTGCTAAAATGCACATGGGGAGGATAATGTATACACAGTGGCACCACTAACAAACAAACTAATCTCAATTTATTAATATTTGCTTAATAAAAATGAATCAACCAGCCCTAAAGCTTTTAAGGCACACTTAGATTACATCTGATGCTTAATTTGTAAACAGTTTGAGCAAACGCTGCAGTGAAGGACGACCACACTCACAGGAACCTGGCTCAACCTAGGAACACATGTACAAATGGACACCAGACTTAATTAGTTGGTATACTGTGAAAGCTCTCCACATTTCCAAAAGGTCACACAGCAAATAAGGATAGAACACCTTGATAATTGTCTTCACCAGATGAAGTTTAACATTGAAACAAAGACAAATGAGCTGCCATCATAGAACAGGACAGCAGGAACACATCCAACTTGGGACCCATCGCAAACGTTAAGGTCGCCAACTGTATAAAATTCTAAAGTATTTTTGCACAATACACTTAAAATTACAGGGAAAAAAAAAAAGGTCATCCAACCCTTCCCCATTTCTGGTGAGAGATCTGAAAGACCTCTTGCAGGAAGTTGGAGAAACAGAGCAGAAAGAGTATTATTGTAAAATGGTTACACTCCCCAGAAAGCTCTCCACATTTCCAAACAAGCCTAGCAGAGCTTAATTCGGGAAAAAGACAATTTTAGCACTCACCAACATCAGGTTGGATGAATTCAAGCAAGCTGCCATCAGGGAACAGAACAGCAGCACATCCAACTCATCTCATAAGCTGCCCACCTTACCTGAAAGACACAGAATGTGACGTTAGGGTTAATGTTAACCACTCAAAATTCAAAAGAGATGCACAGAGCATTCACAGCAATTCTCCAGATATTTCAGAGAAGAAAACATATTCCATCCACACTCACAGTTTTTCCACAGAGTGCACTTGTATTGAAGACAAGGGTGTCACTCAGTTTACAATCGTATTCCTGCATTAACACTCATTTTCCTGTTTAAGACTGTAAACCTAATCTGACACAATCTGTATTATATAAAGTGCCATACAAAAAAAGATGACTCTGCACATCCAGGAAAAGTAAAAAAGGTGCTGTGTTTACAACAAAAAAAAACATAGGACTGCATACTTGTGTGGATAGAAGCAGCAACGTGCTGAAACAACATTACAGTAAAAAAAAAATAAAAAATAAAAAAAAAATAACAATATTTAGTGCCTTACCTGAAGCCATGATAAGTGAACTTGAGCTTAAGAGTCTCTTGGATCTTCATAAATTAGGTATCATCAATCTAAGAGAAAAAGACATAGGTTTATATTTAAAAGGGACCATACAAAGCATAAAGACAGAAGTTTTTAACAGCAAATTACATCACATGCGATCACAAACTAAAAAAAAAAAAAAAAAAACTGTCAGACATTAGATTAATGCTTTGCTTTTAATGCCAATTAATTCAACATTCAAGTGATCAACCAACTAAATCTTGATTGTGCACATGGCTAATTGCATCTCTGCTCCCTTATTAACACGATTGTAGGCCTAGACACAATCGTGGACACACTCTTGATTTACTCATCAGTAAGGGTCTAAACATTTCATCCACTGTTATCAAGGATGTAGCACTATCTGATCACTTCTGTATTTTCTTTGATATATTGATCTCTGCTCCTAATGAATCTAGATCTGTCTCTGTCAGAAAGAGATGCATTAATGATAACACTAGTGTGCTATTTATGAAGGCTATATCTTCAATGCCAAGCATTTCTGCAGACTCTGTTGATCTTCTTCTGGAGTCCTTTGACTCAAAAGTTAAGAATGTCATTGATGACGTCGCACCTGTAAAAATCAGAATTTCTGAAAAACAGAAATCACCGTGGAGAAAGTCAACAGCAGTACAGAGTATGAAAAGACAATGCAGAAAAGCTGAGCGGATGTGGCGGAAGACGAAACTTGAAATTCACTATAGCATCTATAAAGACAGCCTTCATGCTTTCAATGTTGAACTAGGTAAAGCTAGACAAATGTTCTTCTCAAGCCTTATAAACAGGAACTTAAACAACACTCGCACTCTTTTTGCTACCGTTGAGAGACTAACAAACCCCCCTAGTCAGATCCCTAGTGAACTGCTCTCTGACAGCAAGTGCGATGAGTTTGCTTCCTTCTTTTCTGAGAAGATCAATAATATCAGAAAGACAATTAGCTCACCCTCAAGTTATGCAGAGGTCAGACAGATTCGACCACAATTTTAAAAAGTCATTATGTCTACTTTTGAAGCAATCGATAGCAACATTTTGGAAGAAACAGTACAGCACCACAAATCATCAACCTGCCACCTTGACACACTTCCCACATCTTTTTTCAAAAGTGTGCTTAACTGTTTAAAAGCAGATCTCTTAGAAGTGGTGAACACCTCACTTCTTTCTGGGACTTTCCCAAACTCCCTGAAAACTGCAGTTGTTAAGCCCCTTCTGAAAAAGAAAAATCTTGATAACACCATATTGAGCAACTATAGACCAATATCAAATCTTTATTTCATAAGCAAGATTATTGAAAAGGTTGTTTTCAATCAGCTAAATCACTACATAAACTCAAATGGATACCTGGACCATTTCCAATCTGGTTTCAGACCACATCATAGCACAGAGACAGCGCTCATTAAGATAATAAATGATATTCACCTAAATTCAGACTCTGGCAAAATATCAGTGCTGGTATTACTAGATCTCAGTGCTGCGTTTGACACTGTCGATCATAACATTCTTCTAGATAGACTGGAAAACTGGGTCGGGCTTTCTGGGATGGTTCACAAATGGTTCAGGTCATACTTAGAAGGGAGAGGTTATTACTTAAGTATAGGTGAGCATAAGTCTCAGTGGACGTCCATGACATACGACATACAATGAGAAAGAACCAAATAGCATATCACAGCTATGCAGATGATACCCAGATTTACCTAGCCTTATCGCCAAATGACTACAGCCCCATTGACTCTCTCTGCCAATACATTGATGAAATTAACAGTTGGATGTGCCAAACCTTTTTACAGTTAAACAAGGAGAAAACGGAAGTCATTGCATTTGGAAACAAAGATGAAGTTGTCAAAGCAGTAACTAAATCAGCATACTATCATCTCAAAAACATTGCAAGAATTAGATGTTTTGTTTCCCGTCAAGATTTGGAGAAACTTGTTCATTGCTTTATCAGCAGCAGGGTGGACTATTGTAATGGTCTCCTTCCCAAGAAGACCATTAGACAGCTGCAGCTCATACAGAACGCTGCTGCCAGGATTCTGACTAGAACCAGAAAATCAGAGCATATCACACCAGTCCTCAGGTCCTTACACTGGCTTCCAGTTATGTTTAGGATAGATTTTAAAGTACTTTTACTTGTTTATAAAGCACTCAATGGCCTAGGACCTACATACATTGCAGATATGCTCACTGAATATAAACCTAACAGACAACTCAGATCACTAGGATCGAGTCAGTTAGTAATATCAAGGGTTCACACAAAACAAGGGGAATCCGCTTTTAGCTATTATGCCGCCCGCAGTTGGAATCAGCTTCCAGAAGAGATCAGATGTGCGAATACATTAGCCATATTTAAATGCAGACTCAAAACTCACCTGTTTAGTTGTGCATTTATTGAATGAGCACTGTGCTACGTCCGAACAGATTGCATTATTTTATGTATAATCATTTTACTGTATTAATTAATTTTAAATCTTAAATGTTCTTACATTTTGTTTTCATTGTTGTGATTATTATAAATTTGTATGATTTTTATGCTATTATGGTTTTAATTCCTTTTATGTACAGCACTTTGAATTACCATTGTATGTGAAATGTGCTATATAAATAAACTTGCCTTGCCTTATTTCTAGTCACTAAGTACATGGCATCACTATCTCAAACATGCTTTAAATGACTTACACTGCCCTCTATCCTGCTCCTCAACAACTACTGTACCTAATACTGGTTCATCAAAAGGCTGCAGTCTTACAACGTTTAGGGAAAACAGCTCAACCGAATGAATAAAATGCATAATGGAAACCAGCAGTAAAAGTTCAGTTTCAACTAGTTCAGTTTACTGAAGACATGTTTTCCACATTTCAAAAAGACTAATGCAAATAAGCCAAGAAGCATGGAGTGCACTAATATTTACCTGAATAAGGCTCACGCCATCAATGCAAAAGATAATGGCACACCCATCTCCAAAATCCCAGCTGACCTGAGGACAATATAGTACATGTAAAGTTTAAATGGATCTTGACTGCATGAAATTCAAAAGCAGTCATTTCAATTGAAGATTACATTTCCAGATAAGAAAAAGTTATAATAAAAGAAAGTATAATCACCATGTCCTCTGTGTACACTGTGGTGCCCCATCTATATGATCTGAGCTGAGCTCAAGCTGTAGTGGATCGGTACCTGCAGGTCACTCATTCCCTGTACTACTCCCCAAACACTCAACCTTTGATCAACCAAACCTATACATACACATTGAAGAAAGCTGATATTTCATCACCTGCTCATAGAACGCTCTGTAACCAGAAGATACCATGGCAGCATTTTGGAGAAATTCCAAAACAGTAATCCATCCCAACAAAAAGGCAGAAAACATTAGCACAAGGTAAGCCACAAAATAGAACCTGCAAAAACAAACTAATACTGCAGCACAGACACAGACCACAAGGTACATATATACAGGCGAGCTAAGCTTGTCAGTTATACACAGCTGAGGGTAATGAAACAATCATCATTGCAAAGGGTGATGGGAACTGAAGTCTAGAACAAATAGACAATGATCCTGAAAGACTGCCCTCTGGTGGCTGTCATAGGCATACCAGCTGACAGCTGTGACAGACCCAGTAAAGACACCAATCAAAGCTGTAAATATTGCAGGGGTCCCTTTCATGTAGCCAGTGGTGGAATAAGCCCAATGGACACAAAGAATAAAACACCCAAAGTGGATTCAACACAGGTCAGTGCAAAGGCAGACCTGGAAAGCTAGAGCCTCAACCCTGGGAGTTTTCTTCATTATCTGGCAGACTGCATGCAGAGCAGGGATGCATTTTATGCAATAACAAAGTGATGAGCATCTGTAGAGACAGCAGATCTGGATAACCCGAGAATGCTAGTGGATAAGAGCCCGTGGCACACCGGTAGCAAAGACCATATGGACCACTAGCACAACTGGAAGCAAAGGCAGTGCAAACATTAACTTGTCACTAGTCACAGGCCAAAAATAAAAACAACAAACACCACAAGTCTAAGGAATACAATACATGAGGTCAAAACTGGGATTACAACAATATAATAAATTATGTACATTGGAAGACAAAAAGCCACATTAAAAGAAGAAACCAACATTCTTTAAATCAACAGGCCAAGAGAAAACTGATAAATACCACTCCTGCTAAGGGGAACATGACAATATAGATTCACACTTAATTTAAACCAATAGAAGTACAACAAAAAACAACATACAAAAGCACCACAGTAGCATAGACAAATGTCAGACTATAAAAAGGACACCGCATGGGAAGAACAAAGAACTCAAGCAGAATGAAGAGTACAACTGCACAAAAAGCATAACAACGCTTTACCTGAAGATAAAAATCATAAATACAGACACACAAGAGTTTAAACCCAAATAAACAAAAGGCAAAACAAGTAAAAGTATACAGCACTAATACAACTAAAACAAATGTAGGATAAGGAATATATACAGCTCCACCAAAAAATATAATAATTTACACAAAAACAAAAGTTACTTACTTAAAAAAGGGGTCAAGACCATAAAAGTGGCCACATACAAGCAAAAAATGCAAAGATTTAGGGGTATGGCGGAGGGATTTGAGGGAAAATTTAAAGAGGCTAAGAGAAATAAACATGCATGGACTGAGTAAACAAACAAAATAACAAAAACAACCATAAATCCACACCTATGAAAATACAGTCACAATTAGCACAAAAGACATTAATACAAAACTACTGCAATATAAATACATTAAAAAAATAAAAAAAGGAATGAAAACAAATCAAATGCATAAACAAGTAGCAAGAACAGTAAAAATTAACTTCCAATGTTATACTACCACATTTAAAATCAACTTACAGAAAATAAAGATCTTGAATAAGTATGAAGTACAAAGACAAAGAGACAAAAGATACTGCACAAATAGAAAGAGTGGCATACAAGAGGCGAGGGGGGAGGGGTTACCAAAATAAGTGTAAAAAGCTGCAAACGCATAAAAAAAGGAACAAAGTACAAATGGGTTATATGTAAGCATAAAATTGACAATTATAGTGCGCTCACACATACATAATATAATATAAAGAAAGCATACAACCTGCATAAAAAGTAAAAAAATAATAATAATATTATATATAAATGAATAAATAAATATATATATATATATATATATATATATATATATATATATTAGGGGTGGGCATAGATTAATTTTTTTAATCTAGATTAAATCTTGGAATTAATCTAGATTAAAATGGCTAATTTGAATTCTGCTGAAGGCATTCAGAATATGTGTGCTACCCAAATAATGACTAAAAGTATTTGAGAATGGATCATAAAGCTCATAAAGCTGTTCTATGATAATTTGTTGATGAAAATAAATTATGTTCAATTAGATGTACTTGTGTTTACTAACTAACTATGAAATTATTTTTTCTACCTATTAGATTGTGTTTTTTTAACGTCAACACCTACCCAGCCCATTACATGTTACACCGTACTTTTATTTTGACAGGTTGCCGTGAAGTTTCTGTGTCATACAGTATGATATGATGCTAGTTTTCTCAAATGAAACGTTAAAAGTGACACTCACAGCAGTTTGGGAGATTGAGTTTATCTGTCCATGTGAGATGAAAATGCCAAAAATTACCGGGAGCGTCACGTGTGTTTCAGTATGCGTGTAGTAAAAGCTCGTCTCCGCAATGCATACAGCTAGGCAAACGGAACATATCGGATTCATATTAAAACGGTCTTTTTGCATTTCAGGTTTCACATACACTAGTCCATATCGCGATTTGAATTAAGTGACTGACCAACATTTGATTTATGAATCCAAAAAACGACGAATTTACGTGGCATTTCGCGCTATAGTAGATTCGGTTTTTATGAATGGAGGACTACGTGATCCCGTCTGGGTTTTGGCGGAGGAGACTTAAACGCGCGACCATATTCTATAGTCTTCGGTATACATCCGCGTTAAACTATCAAGGTGAAAGTCATCATAGCTTGCGTAGTTTAGACCCAGCTCCCAACCCAAATTTGAGAATAGATTAACGGCGATATTTTTTTTATCGCGCGATAAGAGTTTCACGTTAACGCAGCACGTTAACGCCGATAACGGCCCACCACTAATATATATACACACACACACACACACACACACACACACAAAGAAAACTACAGCCAATTATTTGTAACCAACATTAGTACAAAAGCATAAATACAAGGACAAATACAATAACAATTAAGAAAAGAAATGTAATGCAATGTAACATACTGAAACATGTTCATTAGATTAAAGGGGCATGAAAACCGCACACAAAGGCCCAAACACAAAAAGGATCCATAAAACCCTAAAATACAAAAAGGCAAAATCAAATGTATACTAAAATTTGAAAAAATAAATAAAATACACAAATAAATAAATATTTATTTATTTGTTTGTTTGTTTAAGTATACATTTTAAAAGGCACAAAACCAGAAATTCTAAAACAATACATACAAGATAATAGCATTAATAAATAGGCACTAGGGCCAAAATGCCAAGTGGGATGCATACAAACATAAAAGGGCTTAAGTTAATATAAATAAATAATAATTAAAAAAAAACACAGACACTTTGATGTATTAAATGCAAACAATACAAAGCCTCAAGAAACAAGACAGAAAAAAACCACACACACAGTCTTTAAACAAACTAGTTTGAAAAACCATTTTAGCACCAGTCAATGCACAAGAGACCAACCATTCTGCTTTTTAATTGTGCAACACTGCTAAATAGTCTTCTGTTCCCTCATTTTTTTAATCAAGGCCGCCCCATCTATCTGATATCTGTGCTTCCTTGGCTTACACTGACCTGTTCTGTTCTTCACCAGTTAGCAAAACTAGCATCAGTTGGTCAAAGGCTACACTAAAAACAGCTGCATTCTCCATCATCATGCTGATGGGAAACACCACTCAACCGAGTAATGCGCCCAGAATTCACGTATTAAAACCAGGAATAATGGATTACTACAATTAAGTCTACTAATGAAATGTTCTTCACATTTCCAAAGGACAAATAGGAATAAGGCTACAAAAGAGTTAAGCATTTACCTGAATGAGCCTCATGCTGAAGTCAAACAAGTTGACTGCCATCAAGGTACAGGATAACAGCACATTTAGCTCTTCCACCATGCCCAGCTGACCTAAGGACAAAATAGCACATGCAAAGTTAAGATTAATCTTCATTGCACATTTAAAAAAAATAATACTTGTCACGGGTTTCTGGGGGTGAGGAGCCAGAGGGAAACACGGGGAAGCCAGGAGTGGGAAGCCAGAAAAAAAAAAAAAAAAAAAAAAGAATATTTAATGAAACAAAACAGGAATCCAGGGAACAACAACAACAACAACCACGACGTAACATAGTAGACAGGACAATGAGACTAAGGAACAAACAACTATATAAAGAGTGGCAAAAGGGAGTGGCAAGGAACAAGGTCCGGTGTAGACAATCAAGGTAACAAGGGGGAAGTCCAAATATGGGCAAAAGGGGAAACCAATACAAACTGAACAATAGGGGGAGACACAGGGAGAAACCAAACCAATGGAAAAAACAGGGGGGAAAACACTAGGAAAACACTGACAAACAGTCTATAAACCTGACAGTAACCTCTTACCTTGACATGGCCAATCAGATATGGCTTCGCTTTTGTAACACGGGGACTTGACAACAGCGTTGATAGATCCAAACGCGAGCTTTATTAAACAGATCGTTGTCAGAACAGGCAGGGTCAAACACCAGCAAACAGGAAAACAAGAAACCAGTTCTGAAACCAGAACAAGACTATAACTACGACTATAACTATGGAACAAAACAAGGCAATGGCAAAAAACGCTTGGTAGAATCCGCAACAGCAAAACAATACTGCCCTCCAAAGGCAAAGTGCAGTAACTACGCCAACACTGAAACTGAGAAAAATGCCTTTAAAGTTTTTACGCCAACTAGTCAAACATGTTGACACTCTTGTTTCTCTGAAACACTCATTTCTCTGGGACAAAATTGAACCAGGAGACTTTGCCACAAGACAAAACAGTTGTCACAAAGTCATTTTAAGCCTTAACTCAATTTTGAACAAATGCGTAGTTACTGCGCTTTGCCTTTGGGGGGCAGAATACGCCACAACCTGCTGTTTGGCATGGCCATGCTTTTATGGCTCCCAAACAGGAAATAACCATAGAAGCAGCAGAGGGAGCAGTAGCAGTCAGAGTTGAGTAAGGGCTCCCTCTGCTGGCCTGGCGTTACAGGTTATTGATTTTGCTTAAATGCTTCTTGCATAAACTAAAATGTTTAAGGTTTGTAATAAGGCCAAACAGTGAGGCAGAATACAACAAACATCACTAAAGTAAACACATCGCCAAACCAGAAAGCGGTCAAATGCTGAACTGGAGCAATAAAGGCTTGGCTAATTTCTCCCGTCACTGAGTCTGGGACACCCCTATCTATCGATCTTTCTATCGATCTAACTAACCTGAGCTCAGGTGAGCAGTAGTGAATACTAACCTGCAGGTGATTGACAGCACTCTTCTGTTCCTCAAATTAGCACAGCTAACATCAGTCGAACAGAGACCGCATTCAGGAGCGCCAGCATTCACCATAAAGCTGTTGATCCAGTGATGAGACCACAGGTTAGCCTTCAATTCAAGCAGGGTTTATCTGGCCAACTGTTTAAAATAATATCCTAAAGAGAACCTAAATGGAATTAAAGGATCAGTGTGTTACTAATATGACTAAAAGAGTAACAGCAATATTGTGTCCGTTATGTATAAATGACATTCAGCTGTGAGCTGAAATTACTGACATTAAATTTAAGATCAAATTGGTGTGGAAAATCTTGACATTCTGTACCATGAAGTTTATCAAGGCAAAAGAATTGTGAGCAAGAGGAAAGTTTCCTTACTAACCTAAAGGACATTACAAAGAACATCCAGTAAGAGCAAACAACCAGATTACTCACTCTTGATATTTGATATTCTTCAGATGGTTGTTCTTCTTCTATGGTGAATAACTCTTTGGCATTATCCAATCTCCTGCTTCTTCTTCTTCTTCTTCTTTTGATTTTATTGGCGGTTGACAACCAGATTTAAAGGTGTATTACCGCCACCTACCAGACTGGAGTGTGGAACAGTAGATGACAATACAAAAAAAATAAATAAATAAAAAATAAAAAAAATAAAATAAAAAAAAAATTATAATCTATCCATCAGACCTGTGTTTTTCAGATAATTCATGAGATATTTGACAACATCCTGGGAACTTCCTTTTAATAGATTCTGAATATTAATATTTTCACTGTTATTCTCTAGCATTTTAAACATTTCTCTTCTTTCTTCCTCATATTGTCTGCACTCTAATAGTACATGTGTTACTGATTCCATTACTTTACAGTTTTCACATAAACCTGTTGGATGCTTGCCTATCATGTGCAGTGTCTGATTTAGTCCATTATGCCCTAATCTAAGACGGGTGAGCAGAATCTCCAATCTCCTGCTAATTCAGCTAGTGAACTTTTATACCCATGAGCACAACCATTTACAAACATGCACACAAACAGAAATTAAATTCACCAAATAAACAAACCTCAATACTCTAAGCCTTTTGTACATGCCCTAATGAAAAAATATATAAACTATTACACAACAATAGATCCATCATTGCAAAGCAGTTCAATTAAAATAAAAACACACACACAGACCATCCAATAATCCCCTTTATCCTGCAGAGTTGGTTTCTCCCACCTCCCATGATGCACCACAGCAAACATATAAAAGTTAATTCCAGCAGTTGTTCTGTTTTTTTTTCAACTGATTCCAGCAAACTGTCACATTGGGTTCTGAAATGGTCTGATTTAAATTTCCAACATATAAATCATGCTGTAATAATCATTTCATGTTGCGCTTGTTATAACATCATAGGTCACATGATAACGTCAACATGGCGGAACGCATTCATACTCAACGGCTGCATTCGAAATCGCATACTTCCATACTATTTAGTAGGCAAAAAGCAGTAGGTAAAGAAAAAGTAATGCATGAAATCTCAATATCCACAAAAGAGTAGGCGAGATTTACCTGGATGAAGCACTATTTCTCGCGAGATTCAGGTTTACGTATACCTAAGTATCGTTCGAATATGCCTACTTACCTACTATATAGCAGGCGAAATGGGTACGTGAGAAGAGTAACCACAAAAGAGTAAGCGAGAGATCCCCGGATGCCTACTGCGTCCCGCCCAGATTTCGAAGAACCGATCGAGGGATACTTTTCTACTTTTCTATCCCAGAAGCCCACGGGAGATCAATACGTCATCAGCGAACGTGATGGAGAACAGCAACGAGGGTGTTTCCAAAAGTGAGTAACGTTACACTGTTCCTTGTGTCACAATCGCGTAGAGCAAACACACGTATATCTCCAAAGTGAATGTACATAAACGATATACATCTTAAAGATGATTGTTAAATGTCTATTTAATATGTGACAGGAACAAGTTGGAAAAGAATTGCAGATGAGCACATAATAGACATCTGAGTGATGTTTACTTTATATGAATGGAATGTAAATAAACGCATGTACATTTAGTAACTAAACATAACTGATCTTTTTTATTTGTTCATTCATATTGTTGATAAATAGAGGAGCATTTGTGTTGGATAAAATGCGAGTGTAAATGCAGTATTGAGTACATGAATCACAGAGGTGACTTGAATGTTTTCTGGATGTTACAGGGACGTGATGGACAGAGACAGGTGAAGGTGGACACGCTGGTCAGCTGCTTCATCAGAATAAAGCTGCAGAATTGGCACAGCTGTGTTGATGGCAGTAGTTATTTACAGGCTGTGAACACACATGATTGTCAGAACAATTACTTTGAATAAAGCATTGTTTTATGTATCTTTGACTTGTATTTATTTAACATCAATGTTACTTTTATTTACAATTTTATGAATTTATTCATGTTTCTTGTTGTCAGTTAAAATATAGCATTAATTCATTACTTGACTGAGAATTGAGATGTATTCACATTGACTGCATAGTCATGAATATGTCATGCATATGGCGTATTAAAAAATACATGTAGCTCATTTTACTTAAAAATATAATTAATTAGTGGTTAGCATTTATCAGTATTATTGTTCATAAGCGTTGGTGTTGTCTAGCAATGCATTCCGAGGTAATCTTAATTTCTAAGTAACACTCAAAAGTCTTCTCCACAGACGAGATCTTCCAGCAGCTGATTGACGTCTCCTTTGTGCAGATATTGCAAACATTGCAAACAAGGAGGGAAACGTACTAGGTAGGGTTGTCATAATGCCATTGGGTGTTCTGTGCACCTGTCGCCTTTATTTTATTTTTATTATTACTGCAGAACTTAAAGTACAACCGCAGGAAAAGATAGTAGGCTATTTTATTAGTTAACAATCATAATGACAGGAAAAAACTATAAAGGGTTTGCATACATGTGATTCACTACACGTGAAAAAAAGATTAAATATCTTTAAATTATCGTAATATTCATATAATCATAATGCATTAAAATTGCATGTGCTGTTTTTTGTTATTTATAATCCTCTGGGATGAAACGAGAGAAATCCAACAATAAAAAGAGGAAAACAAGGAAGATTTCAAGCCAGTTTTGCGTGTGGATAAACATTTTGCACATAAATAAATTAAAAACATATTCAAGTGGTTACGATTTTAGGTTTTCGTAATAAAAAATAACATCTTTAAGGATTAAACTGGGTTATAGCCTAAAAACGTACTACAATCATAAAGGCATCTGTTTCTTGTAGAAGACCACAAAATTAGAAATTTGATCAACATCAAAATATATACAGATAGACGAATTAAACCTGTCGCTCATATCTTTTAAATTGTTGCTCTTGTTTTAACGTGGTAAATCGCATGATAACGTCATCATGGCGGATCGCATTCATACTCAACGAGATTAGGCTGTAGAGTAGGTACTCTTTTAGCGCTCGTTAAGTACGTACTTATTGAAATTAAGTACCTACTCATTAAGTATGCAATTTCGAATGCAGCCAACGAGATTTGGCTGTTGAGTAGGTACTCTTAGCGCTCGTTGCGCTTATTGAAATTAAGTACTTACTCATTGAGTGTCACACCCTCTGCACGTTCCCTCAGTCCCAATCACTGCACCACGCCCATCACCAGAGCTCTATCACCGTCACCTGCACCCGTAATCACCTCTCCCTTTAAATACTCTCCTCAGACATTCACTCAGCGGCTGGTATCGAAGTTGCATGGATGTTTCTCTGTGGATCTTCTCCCCCTCCTGTTGTCTCTCCTGTGCTCCTCGTGGATAATTCCAATGTTCTCCTGTGCTCCTCGTGGATTGCTCTGATGTTCTCCTGTGAAACACATCAAATGCTCCTCGTGGATTTCCCCGATGATCTCCTATGAAACACGTTACTCGTGTTAAAGGGAAGTGACTGTTGCTAACGCTATACTACTTATGAACTTGAACTCACCTGTTGTGTTGTGTTTGAAGATTTGACCACAGACCTTTATTCACCCGTTTGCACGTGTGTTGAACTGTGCACGTTTGTTAATAAATACCTTGAAAGATACTCACCTTCTCCCTGTGTGTGTGGTCGTGACAGGATACCAGCCCTGCAAAAAATTATTTCTTCAGCTCACTCATGGAGGCGAACGCAGCATTCAGCGGTGTCTCTCCCGAATCATTAAAACTGTCGGACGCTGAGGACAGGCTATGGAGCCTACGGCAAGGTGGGCGAACATTGGAGTGGTATGTGGAGGAATTCCTTGAGCTCTCCCATCGGGTAAGCTGGCCCGACTTCACTCTTGCTGTGGTGTTTCGTATGGGATTGGATGAGGAAACAATCCGATGCAACTCCCCCATATGTGATTTTTCCTTGATTGAACTAATCAACCTCACTCTTTATATAAATGGCTCTAGTATCGAGGTTAAAGAAATAAAGAGTGATGGTAAGTTTCCTCATCCAACCCACTACGAAACCCAGCCCGTCTTGCCGGCTTACCCCTCGCCTGGACCCCTCACATGCCAAACCAATAGCTTCTCCCACCTTGCCAGCCCGGAACTCGCGGCCAGCCCTCCAACGTTATTGCCAATTCTGATGGCCAGCGTGCTCGACCCACCGTTGAGGTCAGTACGGGCGGCCATGCTAGCTCACAAAATGGCCGACGTTCCTGTTTCCCCTGCCAAAATGGCCGATGTTCCTCCAGTGACTGCGCCGCCAGAGCGCCCTCCAGTGACTGCGCCGCCAGAGCGCCCTCCAGTGACTGCGCCGCCAGAGCGCCCTCCAGTGACTGCGCCGCCAGAGCGCCCTCCAGTGACTGCGCCGCCAGAGCGCCCTCCAGTGACTGCGCCGCCAGAGCGCCCTCCAGTGACTGCGCCGCCAGAGCGCCCTCCAGTGACTGCGCCGCCAGAGCGCCCTCCAGTGACTGCGCCGCCAGAGCGCCCTCCAGTGACCGCTCGCCCAGAGCTAGCTCTTTCAGTGTCTCCGCTGGAGACGCCCAGCCCTCCTGAATCTCCGCTGGGGTCGTCCAGCCGTCCAGAGCCCGCTCCTCAAGAGCGCCGTCCAGAGCCCGCTCCTCAAGAGCGCCGTCCAGAGCCCGCTCCTCAAGAGCACCGTCCAGAACCCGCTCCTCAAGAGCGCCGTCCAGAGCCCGCACCTCAAGAGCCCTCACTGGTTACGTCCAGTCCTCCAGAGTCTCCGCTGGTACAATCCAGCCTTCCAGAGCCTTCGCTGGTTCCGTCCAGCCGTCCTGAGCCTTCACTGGTTACGTCCAATCCACCAGAGTCTCCGCTGGTACAATCCAGCCTTCCAGAGCCTCAGCTGGTCCCGTCCAGCCATCCAGAGCCTCAGCTGGTCCCGTCCAGCGGTCCCGAGCCTCAGCTGGTCCCGTCCAGCCGTCCAGAGCCTCCGCTGGCCCAGCCCAGCCTTTCGGAGCCTAAACTGGTCCTGTCCAGCCTCTCAGAGCCCACTCCGCCAAACGGTCCTGCCAAACCCCTGAATTCCCCCAAGAAAATTTTGGGGGGGCGCCATATATTCCAGGCCAACGTGACCGGGCCGAGGAATGAGGCCAAGGCCACGGGGGCTATCCGGCCATGGCCGCCTGACCTACCAAGACCACCTGAACTGCCTATCCGGCCATGGCCGCCTGACCTACCAAGACCACCTGAACTGCCTATCCGGCCATGGCCGCCTGACCTACCAAGAGCACCTGAACTGCCTATCCGGCCATGGCCGCCTGACCTACCAAGACCACCGGAACTGCCTGTCCGGCCATGGCCGCCTGACCTACCAAGACCACCTGAACTGCCTATCCGGCCATGGCCGCCTGACCTACCAAGACCACCTGAACTGCCTATCCGGCCATGGCCGCCTGACCTACCAAGACCACCGGAACTGCCTGTCCGGCCATGGCCGCCTGACCTACCAAGGCCGCCGGAACTGCCTGTCCGGCCGTGGCCGCCGGACCCGCCATGGCTTCCTGTTCCGCCCTGGAGGCCTTCCCAACCCAACAAGGTCCTGCCCCGGAACGGCCTCCAGGGCGCCCGCCCCCCCTCCCTGGTGTTTCCATCACGGCGTGAGACGCGCCTACCGGGAGGGGGAGATAATGTCACACCCTCTGCACGTTCCCTCAGTCCCAATCACTGCACCACGCCCATCACCAGAGCTCTATCACCGTCACCTGCACCCGTAATCACCTCTCCCTTTAAATACTCTCCTCAGACATTCACTCAGCGGCTGGTATCGAAGTTGCATGGATGTTTCTCTGTGGATCTTCTCCCCCTCCTGTTGTCTCTCCTGTGCTCCTCGTGGATAATTCCAATGTTCTCCTGTGCTCCTCGTGGATTGCTCTGATGTTCTCCTGTGAAACACATCAAATGCTCCTCGTGGATTTCCCCGATGATCTCCTATGAAACACGTTACTCGTGTTAAAGGGAAGTGACTGTTGCTAACGCTATACTACTTATGAACTTGAACTCACCTGTTGTGTTGTGTTTGAAGATTTGACCACAGACCTTTATTCACCCGTTTGCACGTGTGTTGAACTGTGCACGTTTGTTAATAAATACCTTGAAAGATACTCACCTTCTCCCTGTGTGTGTGGTCGTGACATTGAGTAGGCAGTTTCGACGCAGCCAAACTGAAACATACAGGACCCAAAGGTTGGTTAATTGGCAGCTCAATGATGATGCATGTCAGTCAGCAGCGAAGCTTCGTGAAACTGCTGCTAATTATATTTTCTCTGAGCGAATGTAAACATACAGTCGACATAAATCTGAATAAAACATACATAATAAAAATAAAATACAAAACTGAATCACATTAATGCAGTAAAACTTTAAACTCGAGTGGTGACCAATATTTTATATATTTTTGTATGACAGAAAGACAGAATGGAAAACGCAACTCTCAAATGGCGCAACAGTTCACCATGTGCAAGTGTGCAGCACGTATGCTAATGTTAGCCACTAACGATTTACACACAGAACACGACAAAAATCGAATAAAACATACAGGACCCAAATGTTGGTTAATTGGCAGCTCAATGATGACACATGTCAGTCTTAAGATGAAATATAAAGAGGTTCAGAGTTTATAAGAAACCTGATACATACACTCTTCGTTTTATCATCACAAATAACAACTAGGAGCTGAATAATCTTTTGTGAAGTATAAAAGTTTAGATTTGTGCTCGAAAACAATCCCAACTCCCTTAATAAGACGGAGCAATCATCAAAGCAGCTCACCAGCAGTGAAGCTTCGTGAAACTGCTGGCTAATACATAGCACCGCCCCCTGATATAACGAACGCGATTGAGCGCAGTGCACCAACCAATGGCGTGTTTCCCAATTTATGCATGAATTTAACTAACATTATTTTAACCCCGTTACAGATAGATAGATAGATAGATAGATAGATAGATAGATAGATAGATAGAATGAGTGTCAGGTCATAAAAATGTTTTTAATACGACGACGAAAGCTGTATTATGTGATCACAGTTTAATAAAAACATCGTAATTTAGGCCTATTAATTGTAATGATTTAATTTCAAATGAGTGAGCAAAGTATCAACGGAGCTTTTTGGAAACTCCGAATCAGTAAACCACTGCGTTGCAAAAGGATTCATTGTTTCGAAGCGCTCCAATCGAATCGCGAATCATTTGATTCAGAACGTTCAACTTCAT